>NC_041401.2:46227424-46527424 GCF_900747795.2 Erpetoichthys calabaricus
CATATTTAAACTAACGGTATCAGTTCATATTTTGAGATTTAATTTACATGCTTATTATTAGCCAATTGCCTTGTTTAAATACGGAATTTGTTGGTAACACAGATTTCATTCTTATTAAAAGCTAATTCTTACTGGGTTAGTGTCACCTTGATTCATGAAACAAACACAGCACAAATGGTTAAAGATATTATAACAAAATACCAAATGAGAAATGTTAAAATTAAATAAATCTCTCACTTATTACCAAGAGGAAACACTTATTTGAACCCAGGATGCTACAATAACCACCGGGTCAGCCTAAAATGATCTATTGGACTGCCTTCAAGAGAAATTGCCAATAGTTGTCTTCAAAACATTTGCCACAGACATGCAGTGGATTGAATTTCTTCTGGCTTCACTGTTTATGGAAGTCTTATGAGACAAACTAACAGATGAAGCATGGTGCTGTGTTGGGGAGTCCTTCTATGAAACTATAAGTTTATTTTTGATGTTAGTTACTCATTTGGACAAACATTAGTGAGACAAAAGTTTCAGCTATTCATCTTAGTATTGTCTAACCTCACTGCCACTTTCTCATAATTAGTTGTATTGATGAGTGGCTTGGGTTATCTGTATATTGTTACAGCCAGGCATTTTTTTTATTGTCTAGTTTATTGTTTTTGTTCATTTTTAGTTATTATTTCTCTGTTTTTATGTTATGTCTGTTAGTTTTGTTTATTACTTGTATATTATACACTATGTCTTTACAGCGGCTTTTGTTCCTTTTTCTTTGTGGGTGGAAACGCAAGGGGTGGGGTCCACCCCGATGTCACTGCTGCTGGTCTTCTCTCCCGCTTTATAAGTTGGCCAAAAGTGGTTCATAGAGGGGAGTTAGGAGTTTATTGTAAGTATTGTTTTTTTTCTTGATTTTTCTGGTTCCTAGATTTTCTTATATTTGCCTTTAGATTTGTGTATTTGGACTTGATCATTTTGGATTGCCTTATAGGCATATCATTTTCCCTCTTTTTAGTATGTCTGCTGTTTATTAATAAACTCAATTTGTAAAGATTCATCATTGACTTTGTTTACAAGGCAGAGTTTTTCTAAATTTCTCTTCCTTAAAGCATTTTTTGTTTAGGTTGTAACTTTAGTTTATATTTTCAACTTTACAAACCAGAACACCATTTTTGGGCCTGATTAGGCTGAAGCCTGCAGGTAGCAGTTGAGGGAACTGGCTGATTTAGGGTGGCCCTCTTATTTTGTGGCTTATTTTGGAGTTCTCACACCCTTTCACCATGTTTGTGACTTTTTATCATATCAATCTATTGTTGTCCTTGACTGGTTTAAATCCAGTTAATCACAGCAGTTTTAATTTTTTTTTTTTAAATAATAATACATTTCGCTCTGCCCCAGTACTCTATGGTATTCCTCAGGGGTTGGCTATAGGACCTATTTTTTAGCATCAAGTTGACGCCAATTGTTTTGGAGAAGAAACCTTTGGTTTTAAATGTAACTATTAAGTACAAAAAAATTGTCACTTGGTAGTTTGTTCCTCTTATAATCCGCTGAAGGTAACATAGACTCATTCCAAATGAGAGTGAAGGAAATGGATTTTTAAAGAAATGTTGCACCCAAGTGCTAGGCTGGAAGAGATTAGCTCCTCAACTAGTTCCTCATAGTTTTCCGCCTTTGTATTTCCAAGAAAATTGTTGCACATGCTTTTTTTAGAATAAAAGGAGATTGTGTATTCTTTTACCATTTGCTTACCAACTTATCCGCTTAATGTAATGAATGGATCAAACCAATCTTATATATTTCTGTAAAAACCATTAAAACTAAAAAAGAAATCTTTCTATTCTCCTAAATGTAAATCCCTTGCTATTCTGAAGAGATAAGAAGGTAGATAAAAGTAATGATTGAGAACAAAAAGTGCAGGGCACATAATTGATTTTGGGCTGTTACCACCTCAACTAATGTAAATAACAAGTAAGACTGTCATTTTCAATTCAGAAATACTTGCAAATAATATTCTGAGCAAAACAAAGATATAAGCAATAAAACAAATGTAACTTATTTTTTAAAAATCAAGTTTGTTTTTTTTTCAAAATGATGTTTTTTACTGAATCCAATATGTCACGGAAACTTTGTGGCAGAAAATGGCCAATGTCAAAAATGGATTTAGCACACCAAAATCTATAAAGTACCCCAAATTTTTTGAATCGGAGAATTTTGGTGCAGACCATTGTAATTGTTGCTGCTTTGTTGGAGGCTTCATTTTATTGTAACAGTTCAGGACATTTAACACTAGAATTACCAGAGTCTACGAAAAAACTCGTAGATCCGGCCCACCTTAAAACCGTTCTCACCTCTCTTTTGTCTTCTAAATGTGCCGATTAAGAGGAGCTGCGAGCAGCCGGCTATTCCACCCCCCACCATCGCAGAACGTTCACTAAGTTTTCCCAGCTCATGGCTTGTTTGATTACCTGGGAGTGACTGAACTGCTGGAGTTTTAGAATAGAAATAATAGATCGCTATTTGGAATACATGCATTTCATGCGTGTTCCGTTTCTACAGTAATCTGTGTAAACACATTGCTAAAACAGAAACTTTTTCATATTTTAGTAATAAATGTTACAAAATGTAGAATGTGTAAAGCCCGAGTTCCTAAGATCAAATAAACACTTCCACAAAAGCTTCACACACCATATAACAGTTTCCGTGGCATAGCGTGCTAAGATTTGTTTCTCAGACCGAGTAGCTTTTCTCTGCCTCACAAACATGAGTTCAATTCCCCGCTGGGGATGAAGTGTTACTTCTTTTTTTTGTTTTTAACCTCAAACAGACATAAAATTTGTAAATTGGTATGCACTGTCAGTTAATGAGATCGTTATATTTTCATGTGGGATGCTCCTTTTAAAATATTTTTTTAACAATTGAGACTGCAATTAACATGAACAACTGTCCTTATAACGTATTTTTTTCAAGATCCATAACACACAGACAGACAGAGCACTGCGTAATACAGAGACAGACAGGCAGAGATATACAAATAAACAGGGAAGGCACATGTACTGAAAGAAAAAAAAAATCAACATGTGCGTTGTTTCTGCAGCACTGAATAAGCTCACGCGCTCTAACATCACCCCTCCCCCGATCTGGCTCTCTAAGTAACAGCGCAAGTACAGACGCAAACCAAGTGTAATCAAGAGTCCTGGTTCGATCCCCACTCACTCCTATATTTGCCGTTTTCAGTAGTAAGCTGCTCTTTTTGTTAATATTATACAGTACACACATGCACTTGATTTGTGTCTGTACTTGCGCTGTTACTTAGAGAGCCAGATCGGGGGAGGGGTGATGTTAGAGCACGTGAGCTTATTCAGTGCAGCAGGAACAACGCACATGTTGATTTTTTTTTTCTTTCAGTACATGTGCCTTCCCTGTTTGTTTGTATATCTCTGCCTGTCTGTCTCTGTATTACGCAGTGCTCTGTCTGTCTGTATGTTATGGATCTTGAAAAAAATAAGTTATAAGGACGGTTTGCTGACTTGGAGCACCACTGCCTTACTGTGCCACAGAGACGCGAGTTCGATTCCCAGCTTTGAAGAAAGTGATTTTTTTTCCTCAAACGGACATTGAATTTATAAATTGGTATGCACTGTAAATCGTTAACTTTAAAATGTCAATCGCGGTTATTTCTGTTGATTAATTCATGCTTTTTTACTTAGAGTCAGAACAGGAGCTTTTTCAGCTTATTCAGCTTCTGATCTGACTCAAACAGCGCCAGTATAACTTGACACCCAACCTGACGCTGTTCGTTTTCAAATAATATTGCATTACTTCGACGATGTTTTCTGATTGGTACTATTTGCGTCATAAAATGATTTCTTCAAAACGTCACATATATTTGTCTCTTTCTTTTTTTAAAATGTGCGTTGTAGCACTCAGCAACTGGCCACCTGCATGTTCTTGTGCACACTAAACAAGACAGCACTATATGCAATCATCAGATTCAAATGTTAACAGTTATATAGCACAGAATGGAAATCAGCAGTTCTTAGCATTCCACCACGCAAGCTGTCATATCAACCGCCTACTGTAACTTGCTTTCTTTTTTCTTCGGTTATAGTCTTGAATAAAAGTGCACTTGTTTTGTTATACTTTTACATCAACATATGTTCCTGTGTTTGAGCTACATGGGCATGCTCAAAAAATACACGTATAATGCCACGAAAAGTGCATGCAGACACTTCAGTTCGCAAGCATTGGTACGACAATGCAGTCACAAGTACACTGCAGAGCTTTAGCGCATCTTTATGTGAAAACAGCATCAGATGGGGAGTGTCTGATGATTGCATATAGCGCTGAAGTTACTGCTCTTTACTATGCTTTCCTCTGCATGTCCTGGAGTACAAAAGAAACAGCATACAGCAACATGTGGGGACTGGCAATACTGGGGGAAAAAAACACGCGGTCGTATGTATCGTGATACACTGCAGAACTATAGCGCGTCTTTATGTAAAAACAGCAGTGTCAGGTGGGGGGCGGTAGGGATGGATCCTGAACGCGACTGAGACAATGAAAAGTGAATTTTAAAAAGCTAACCTTTACAAATATCATAAATTACACCGGCTGTTACAGACTGAAATCAAATGTATCATTTTATTCTAAAATACTGAAAATAAGAACACTTCTCAAATGGGAGTTGTGCAGGATCAAACTCATGACCTTCTGATTCCCAGTCAGCGACTGATACTGTTACGCCACGGAAGAAGTGATAGTTAATTCATATCAATGTCTCACACTAAGGCGGGTTTTTTTGGCGGTGGCTTTTTTTTGTACCTTTTGTGAAAGTGTTTCTTTGATATTTGGACTTCAGGCTTCATACATTATATAGTTTATGCCTAAATTTTGTCAATTGCTACTAGAATATATAACACGTTTCTGTTTTAACAATGTGGTTACACAGATTACTGTAGAAATGCAACACATATGAAATGCGTGTGTTTCAAATAACAATCTATTATTTCTACTCTAAAACTCCACTTCACTCCCAGATAATCAATCAAGGCAAGAGCTGGGAAAAGCCTGTTTACGTTCTAAGTCGTTGGGGGGGATGGAATAGCCGGCTGCTGGCAGCTTGTCTTTATCAGTACATTTAGATGACAAAAGACGCTGGCGGAGAGGTGAGAAAGGTTTTAAGAAGCGATTTAAGGTGGGCCAGATATACGAGTTTTTTCGTAGGCTCTGGTAATTCTAGTGTTAATTACAAATTGTCTCAAGCTGCAGTTTAGGGTTGGTTAGGTGAACAGTAGTGTCATCTGTAAGAAGGAAATTGTGTTTTAGTAGCGCTGTCAATTAATAAAGTCAACTTTTTATATATGATTGACTCCACTGCTATGGAAAGTAGCTAGTTGAGGATTTTTGGATCATTTGAAAATACCCAAGTATACTAACAAAAATTAGAGTAAAAATTAAATCAATTGATGGGGGACCCCAAGGGAACGGGTATTTTGAGCAAATGACGCCACCTCTTCTTATACAAACTTAAGAATTCATAAAGAAAATGTTTCATTCTTCGTATTTAAATGTTTTGAGCCTTGGATAATGCCCGACCACCCTTGGTTAAACAAAACACAGTAGGCTCTCTTACTTCATTTTACTTTGTCTGTTGTCCATCTGCATAATTCTGGGATCATCTGAGTCATCTGTGGATTATCCTGCATGACCATGTCAACTGTAGAATCCCTATAATTCTGGGTTTTTCCGAGTTCTTTAAAGGAAGAGGTTACGACACCCACTTGAACCAAATTTATATATTTTATTCAGGTTATTCTGGGACCCAGCAGTGCAAGGCCTAAGTTGTACTATCCAGTTGGACTCATGCCACATTACCAAAAAGGGACCACTTATAGCACATAGAAGCTCTTTGACTACATACAAAAATGTTATCTACATTTGTATATCAAAGAATTATAATTATATTGCATAGACTCCACTATCCTATACCAAGATCTGAGCAACACATAAAATCTTTTGATCTCCTCTGCCTTACAAAGTTTTAAGCATGTCATGCATTATTAAAATGACTTATTTCTAAAAATATTTTATATAAATAACACTTCTTTTTGAGCACTTCATGCTGTTTTTTGCATATTTTATCCTTTGTGTGGTATATTGTTCATAGCAGTTTGTAACGTGCATACTCCTTGGCAGGTGCTTTTGCCTTAAAGCTAGACTGAGAAATTGCACTTTTGAACTTGAAAGAGAAAACCAGCAAAAGAGGCTAAAATTGCACACTGTTTTGTTTCTATTATATTTTTTTCAGAAGGTTCCTAGAACCAACTTTACACTTTCTGTACATAACCTGTGCTAACTTGGGAACACCTAAGTGAGACTGCGGTGACATTGTGATTTATCGACATGACAAGCCTGTACTTGTTATATTATTATTGGTCTATTCAATGTTTTTAGACTCCCTTTATTTGTTCGGATTTTTCTATTTTGAGTAGAAGTCACTTTTTAAATAAAATGAAGTAACAAGAGTACTGTACCAAAAGAAAAAAAAATATTTAAATCCCCAGTGTGTCTTGAAAACTTTGATCCATAATGATTTGTAGTATAAAATTGAGGCCTAAAAATACTGGGCATCCAAGGAGGAAAAAAAAAAAAAAAACTTAAACAAGGGTGTAATCAAGCAGAAAAAATAACAACACAACGTGATTTCCTTTGTATCTATTATTGTATGTAGATTAGTATGCAAATATCCTTTATTTATGCTTGATGTAATCAATGCATAAGTAATGCCTCCTCCGACATTTTTGCTTACAATTCAACTGTCAGGCTTTCTCTGGTTTCCTTTGCTTCCTGGAATTAGGAAAACAGAGTTAAGAATTAGGAAAAAAATGTTTTTGAATTTCTAGTTCTAAAGTTGAGATTAGGATCTAGTCCAACTAGATCTTTCCTGTTTATACCTGTCACTAAACTGGTGTCACAGCCAACCTTTGTCTTACAGGTGATGATCCCACAAGTTGGTCCACAATGCCACTCAGCCGGCTTATGTGGGTTGCCCAACCACAAAATACTTGCCAGTGAATGACACCCCCAGGCATGGGTCCGGGAGTGGGTCTCGGTAATGCTATCTCGGGCAAGCTGCACTGGTTTTTAATTTGAATTTGTATTGTATCATGAGGGTTGTTGTGGACCATTCTTTATTTGACCTTTCTGCCCTAACCTTTTGCCATGGAGGCCATGAGCACAAAGCTTCAGACGACCTAGTTGTTAGCATCTGTGATGGAGAAGCAGGAGATGAGTTTAAAGATAAAACTCTCAGTTTACCTATCGTTCTACATTCCTGTCCTCACCAATGGTCATGAGGTGTGGGTAATATCCAAAAGAATGAAATTGCAGGTACAAGTGGCAGGAATGAGGTTTCTTTGCAGGACGGATGAGCTGACACTCCATGATAAGGTGAGAAGCTCAGTGATTTGGGAGTGCCTCCGAATAGAGTTGCTCCTCCTCTGGATCGAGAAGAGTCAATTGAGTTAGTTTGGGCATGTTGTAATAATAATAATAATAATAATAATAATAATAATAATAATAATTCTTTGCATTTATATAGCACTTTTCTCACTACTCAAAGCGCTCAGCGCAGGTTAAGGGCCTTGCTCAAGGGCCCAACAGAGCAGAGTCTCTTTTTGGCATTTTACAGGATTCGAACTGGCAACCTTCCAATTGCCAGTGCAGATCCCTAGCCTCAGAGGATCCCCTTATAGCTGCTTTGGGCGTATCCTACTAGGTGGAGACCCTGCCGTAGACCCAGGACACACAAGAGGGATTATATGTCTATGCTGACTTGGCAACGCCTGGGAATTCCCCAGGTAGACCTGGAATCTGTATTTGGGGACAGGGAAGTCTGGGCAGATCAACTTATTCTTTTGCCACCATGACCCTCACCAGGAAAAGCAGATTCAGAATTGAAATGAGGTGAGATGAGAAATTGGCATTAACTCCAATTAATTTCTTACACCTTTTTATTTTTCTCTGAACCACTTCCTCTTACTCACAACTTTGTCTCATAGTATGTACCATGAAATATACACCCCTATTTAAAACTGTTATGTACTCATACATTAATTATCATATTCTACAGCAGTTCAAGATTTTGGTTTGAATTCTGTACACATTAAATGTAAAGCAGGAGCAGGAGAAACCAATGCTTCAGAGGATACAAACAAACATAGCCATATTTACCTTCACATCAAGACACATTAAAGCTGATTATTGACTTCACAACATGCATCTACAAGAGAGTTACCTCTTTAAATCTAGCAGGTGTTAAATAATCCTTTAGATTGTCTACACAGATTTGCTCCATTCAGGCCATAAATGATAACATTTTATCAATAGTAAAGTCAATTTTTGAATTAAGATGTTGCAGCAATAGCTTCCAGTATTTATGTATATTTACCAGAAAAAACAAAGTGATGTCAATAAGAAGTATTACCATGATTTTTGTAGTAAATAGCAGTAGCATCATCATTAAATAGCCTTCCTTCCATCCATCCATTATTTAGTTTATTTTCTATATCCTTCCTCTTTATCATGAAAATGTCCACTAAAGGCAATTTAACCTCCTTAGGTTCTTTTTATTGGTGGACAAATTAATCCTGGAGATGCCTAAATAATGTCCCTGAGCTTACTAAACTTGTTTTACATGTACAGCCCGGAATGCTTATATCTAGAATCCTTAACAAGGCCAGGTTGCATACTCCTGAGACAAGTCTTGTTCCCAGTTTTCCAACCCTGTAAGGGCTGAACTTCTGAATGGCTTAACAAAAGCTAAGATCTAAGTTAGGCTACCGTAAAAAAGAATTTTACATTACCGTGAACCAAAGTCTCCCTGTTACATTTACCTCTTAATATTTGGGTTAGGATTCTACAGAGCCGAGATGAATGTCTCAGTCCATGATCTTATAAGACCACCAACCCTTTGGTGATCGCTAGAGTCAGTAAACAACAAGGGAGTGTCAGTGAGATCATGCCCTAACTTTATTTCACACTAAACTTATGCTTATACCAGGCAGATAAAACAATGAATGGAAGTGTGCAACCTGAACAATTCAAATTGGGTTCACACAGCAAGTATTGTATCAGGTAAAAATTGGCTTTTATTTGTTATAGTCTTTGTTTTCTTAGGCTATACATGATGCTTGTAAACGTTGTGATGCTGAGTGTCACTCTTGATGTTTCTGATGTCTTTCTCTCTCTTCTCCTCTTGTGATGTCTCTGAAAATGCTTCCAAATCATTTCCTTTATAGAGTGCCTTGATGGCTGATTGCGCAAGATTTAGCAATACTGAAATCAGACAACTAAGCATTTCCAGTTGTCTTGTTACTTGTCACTTGTCATTGAAGCTGCGGTACTTTTGGCTAAATACAATACCATGCTGACTACAAGGTCCCAACCACTGATTTCATATTTTCTTATAAGCATATGCACACTGGTTAGTTTACCTAAACTTAAATATTACACAATCTACCAATTATTACACTTAGTATTTTCTTTTACATTTGCGTATCTCCCAATACTTTTCAATTTACTTGCATGCATACCAATATCCAATATCTTTGAAAAAAGAAAAAACATTGCCACCCAATGAGCATCGACATGTGCTTGCTTGTCCAAACGGTCTGTTCTAAAAGGCAGCTGTCTTTTAAATACCTGTTTATATATAAAACCAATCATCAAATTATGCTAGCTTTGCCTCACTAACTTTACAGTACTGTCATGTACTCAGTTTTATTTGCTTAAAAGCAGCATCTCATCTAAAAGGAAAATCCTATATTCCTATAATAACAACATCACACAAATTAATAGTTATGAATCTTGTTTAAAAAACTAAAAAGACTATATTTTTCACCTCAAAACACCCTCTTATCCAACCCAGTCTTGTGGTGTCTGCAGCCTATCTTGACACTGAGTATAAAGTGGATTTGCTAATCAGATCACTGCAGGCCTACTCACTTTTACTGGTTCAATACAGACACGCCAGTTAACCTAACAGACGCATCACTGGACAGTTACACATGTTTTTCATAAAACACATTTACTCGTACTCTTTCAATACTTAAAACAACAATAAGAAATTGTAAATATATTTTTATACAGACAAAACAAGGTCCTGAACTCAGGTTTTCATGCCTTACAGTGACATTTACACAAGTATGGTTCAGGGTGGTGTTGCACTGCAAAATTTGCCAGAATGTTTTTCGTAGCAAATATGTTGCATTAGCTGGTGACCTTGTTATCTAGAAATTTGTAGCGTGACTCACTTAGAATACTTTTTTTATCCAGCAACCCATGAAGCTGTGTGAGGCCAGAGTAAGTTGTAGTAGCAAATGTTGGATGGGACAGCCAACCGAGCAAAAGACGATATTGCAGTTATATAGCACTTTTCTCATTACTCAAATCACTTACTACCACCAATGTGTAACATCCACCTGGTTGATACATTGCCAGCCATTTTGTGCCAGTATGCTTACCACACATTAGTTAGTAGTTGGTGAAGCGGAGACAGAGTTAGAGAGAGACCAGGCTGTGATGAACAATTTAGCCAGGGCATCAGAAAACCACCCACTGATTACAAACAATGTCTAGGGATCTTTTATGACCACATACTTTAAGTGATCTCCCATCCAAGTGTTGTCTGGGCCTGAACATGCTTAGCTTTAGGTGGATTAACTGTTCTCAAGTCAGTGGCTAGGGGTGGGTGGAGGGGGTGGTCTGCCCCGGGCGGCACATTTTTGGGGGTGGCATTATTGGCCAAAAGGCTCAGTACATTTCATGTGTTACCAACAGGGTTCGGAAAAATATCACTCATGAACGAAAAAAGTAAAATTCTCTGATTTTTACCCACAAATGCTTCAAAAATAATTTTCAGACTGTCCTTCTGTGACGGCATCAGGCACAACAGTTGAAATTTAGGAGGTAACAACAAAAATAAACAAACATTGTACCGATAATAATTTCTAGGAAAATAAACAACTAATTTACAATTTATAATTTCATTTCGTTATGAATCCAAATGCGTTCTTGCTCTGCACAAAAAAAATCCCCACCTATCACTTGTACACTACACTGGTTCTGGTGTTTGCAGCGTAATTATATTAAACTAATAATTAGAACAGGGCTTATCAGTGCATCTATACTATATTCTTGTCTAGTTGATGCTTGTAAATAATTATATGTGAAAAATTTTTGCTGTTTCTCTATATATGAATAAATCTATGCAAAATTTATCTTAATTTTTCTCTATACGTCATTTTAATTTTCTATTTAAATAGGTTAACATATTCAGATATGTTCGAGGGCGGCAAATTGAAACACCACCCTGCCCCAGGCGGCATGAACTGTAGCTACACCACTGTCTCAAGTGCAGGTATTAAAGCTACAGGCCATACATGCATACATTTTATACTTGAGTATATAACGCTGATCCTAGCAGTGGGCTAGAAGTTATCAGAAAATATTTAAACACAAAATGCACATGGAGTAGGCAACTGGAAATGTGCTGGTGTCTTCATTTCCTAAACTAATGTCTTTCTGTATGCACTTGTGTGGGATTTTTGTGTACTATTTAAGTGTACCATTTTAATAATATTATTAAATATTAATCATAATGTGAAGAATCCACATGGTTTAGTGTTGCACCTATTTGATAGCAGCGACAGTAAACGAGCATCAGAAAAAGAAAACAAAACATATTCTTTGAGGTATCTGCTAGTAAATCTGTTGGGGGGGAAACCTTAGTCTGCGGTGGGTTGGCACTCTGCCCGGGATTGGTTCCTGCCTTGTGCCCTGTGTTGGTTGAGATTGGCTCCAGCAGACCCCCGTGACCCTGTGTTTGGATTCAGTGGGTTGGAAAATGGATGGATGGATGGAAACCTTAGTGAATTCATGTTTCTTTTCTGCCACTGTCTGCAAGAAATCTTATTGTTAGGTGATGAAAAAACCCATGCAAATACAGGAGGAAAGTGCAAACTCCACAAAGACAGCCACTAAGTGTATAGATCAGCCACAGAATGCTGGATCTTTGAGACAGCAAAACTGACCACAGTTTCAAGAATGATTTTTCTCTTCTTTATGTGAAAATCCATGATGATTGCTAATGTGAAGGTATAAATCAGGGGCAGATTTACAGTGATTACTTCCCAAAGGGGCCCCAGAAGTGACCTTAGTTCATATTGCTTTAGAATTTTGGGTGTATACTGTATGAGACAGGGTTTTTAAAATACCTTCATGTAGTGGGTAAGTTGAAAAAAAAATAATTGTGGTGATCTGTTCTGGAGCAGTCCAACTGAAGAAGATAACAGTAGAGATCCAGACCTTGTTGCTGGTTGCAAAGGGGCCCCAATAACACATCAAGCTTCAGGTTCCCAAAAATGTAGGTCTGCCACTGGGTATGATTATCATAAAGTCATAAATAAATGAATAGTATAGATGCAGCAGATTTATTTAGTTGTTTCCAGTATCACTGCAATATCTGCTATGCTGTATTTTTTGCTGTGTTCATGAGGTATTGGAGCTCAAACTTGTGATGTTTTACCATCTTACTTCAGTGCATTCATGTGAATTTCTGGTTGGACTTTTTGGAGAAATGCAAGGACACTGTTGATTTGTTACTTGGTCTGCAAAAAAAGTAGTAAAAGTTAATCTGTTTTTTTGTGAAAGTAAAGGACAGATTAAAAATGTTAAATGTGTATCATTTCACTCGCTTGCATTTCTAGCTTACTAGTTAAATTTATTTATTTTATACAGTTGTCTAAGGTGAAAGGATACAATGTTACAGTATGTCACAACGCGTAGAATTTGGATAGCTTTGTTTTCCTCCAGTTGTTTGACTTTTAGCTCTGAGTTTGTAGGGCCTTTACATGGAATATCTGGCTTAGAAAAGCTACTTAGTTATAATGTAAATATGAGGTGATATTATTGATGATGACGCATCCCCTCAAAATGTCTCGTTGCAACACCAGCGATGTAACCCTATGAATGAGGTATTGATGCCATCATAGGGCAACATGTAGAAAAGGAGAATTAGAAAGAATCAAAAGTGGCCAATCACAAAGATTGACACAAATCATATAAACCAATATTGACCACATTAGCAGAAGATCTGATGCTCTATGAAATTAATTAATCATCGTCTCCGATTTAAATTCTGTGGCCAATGTCATTTCTTTTCAGGTGACAGGAGCCTGGGATCATCCCAGCAAAATTGGGGTCCTAGATAGATCAATAGTCAATTGCAAAGATGTATCATTTAATTTTGTTTCATTCAATTTAATAACCCGTTGTTCATTGATATAATTTATAAGTGCATTTCATTGGAAGATCAGGAAAATGTGCTTTTGCTGCCCATAAAAATAAATTGTAAATACAGATTCAGAAAGTTAATGGCTTAATGGGTGAATTTTGTATGACAACAGCTGAAGGATATAATTGAGAAGTTAAGCTAAATTGTGATAAAATTTTAGAATTGTTAGACGTGTAAAGAAACACAATGGGCCTCCTTTATACCAACGGCAATACACCTTTATAATGCCTTCACTGTTCACCTTCCACCTATTTCTGTTCCAGAAGAAATATTGATCAGTCTTAAAAACTCAGCATCTCCACAGTTTATAAAAACATTTTAAAGTACCTTCCTTTCAAAGATCCCAGGGTACAATGGGAAAGGATCTTTCACTTTATGTTTCAGGAAAGGAGTAGGCATTCATACAAAGAATACTCTGTAGCTCCATATGTGCAAAGCATTCAATTATTCAAATTAAAATCATCTATCAAGTGCATTTATCTTGATTAAAACTATCCAAAATATGTCCAGGGCAAGATTCAACCTGTGAACGTTGCAATCAAGCTCCAGCCTCACTGGGCCACATGTTTTGGGCCTGCGCCAAATTAACATCGTTTTGGACCAAAATTTTTAAATGCCTTTCAGACAGACTTGGTGTCACAATCCCTCCTAATCCATTAACAGCCGTGTTTGGTGGACTCCCAGATGGGCTTAAAGTGGAGAAAGACAAACAAATCGTACTTGCCTTTACCTCACTACTAGCACGAAGATTTATCTTGCTCAACTGGAAGAATCCCATCCACCCTACGACCTTTAGGTCAGTGGGTTACTGATGTGTTATAAAAAACTGGAAAAAAAAAACAAATTCCCACTTAGGGGATCTGTTCAAAACTCTTTTAAAATATGGCAGGATCTAATCAATAACATTTTAGAATAAATTCCTATATATTCTTCCTTCCTTGCTGCTTCATGGATTTTCTTTGTTGACTGGCTCTCCTCTCTTTGTTTCTTTTGGGTGGGGGTTGAATTTTGTTTTTGTTAAGTTTGATTTGATTGTATGGATTGTTATTTGCTTTTAATTAAATAAAATCATATAATGCCTTCACTGTGACTGCTCTTTCTTTCTGTAGCCAAGTGAGCAGTTTTCTTTCGTTTTAATAATTCTGTATTAATTTATTTACTTATTTATTGAGCTTCTGTAAGCCCTTGGACAAACAAAAATCTATCTATCTATTACATCTGACATATTATTGCATGGAATTGGAAAGTTAGCATACAATAACATTTAAAATATACAATTTTAATACAACTAAATGAGATAATGAGTTACATAGCAAATTAAGTATTTAAGAAAAAATCTGTTAAATACTACAAAACAAAGGCTTATTGCCAGATGTTGTTATAATATAGTTTCACTTGTAAATAAACAGACTACCCAAAGCTCTGGTTTCTATAACTAATAAAACTACTTCTATTCTATTATATTCTGACATAATTTCAATGTGATTAAAAAAATTCTGACTACCATATTTAAAAATATCCTAATTAACAGCTTCAACCTCACCCACAGTTGTCAACTCAAAAATAGTTATGTGCCTCAGTAATTAACTGAGATAAAGCACATTGACATTTAGGGAAAAGTAAGGATAATCAGGAAAATGTATCTATAATTAGATTATAGAAGTTCAAAGGAATATATTTTAAAACAGGTTAGAAATTACATAAAGGTTAATGCACAGTACATATTTAAACATTTCAGTGACCATCAAAAGTATTAACAGACCTCATTTCTGACCTCCCTCATGTCGTTTGTGCAAATAAAGTGGTCTTCATGAAAGATATATAGAATATGCCAAATGTTCAGCTTAATGAGTTAGAATAATTAGAATAACAATTAACCCCAAGGTTTTATACTGATTGACTTTATACAGTAAATTGAGAAAATACTTGCTTTAGTTTACTGTGTAAGGAATTATCATCAACAGGTCTGTTTTTCTAGATGATAAAAATAAATAATTAGGGTCAATTTTTCATTGAATGTAAACTATTCATATATAAATAAAATAAAATGAAAACAATAGCACTTAAGCAACATAATTGCACTCTACCTGGTAGTAAAATATAGTACTTTTCTTTAAATTGTACAACATGAAATCTATTAGGATTTATAATGATGTTATGATTTACCCTAGAAAAATATAAGTGGAAATATTAACATGGCCTGATGCTAAAATTACAAATGAGTAGTGGAATTTGTAACGTGCAACAATTCATGCCTGAAGTTGAAAAAACAACCTGAATGCTGACAATAAAGGACAGAGAGAAGAACAAATTTAATAGTAACAAACTTATATAGTAACACAATGAAAAAAATCATACAGATTGTCATATTTGAACAAATTATAGTCCTGAAGTCAAACATCAGAAAAGAATTTCATTAGCTGTGTTAATTCTAGAGCACTTCTACATAAGACAAAATGTTATTTTGTTTTAAAGGAAATAGACTATGAAAAATAACACATACAAATAAATTAAGATTTCATTAAGATTAGGTTATATGTAGATACATTTCTTATAGTTTATTAGAAAAATCTGTCTACTATATAGTAAAATGCCACTTTGTATGTGTGTGTGTGTGTACACTTTGATTGGTCAGCTTGGGTTTGGTGACGCAATCAAAAGAGGAACTGATGAGTAAAAAACCTTGAGACACGCAAGGAAGAGAAAAGGCATAGAGGGCACACCGAGAATCACCTTCAAAAATGGGGAATATTTACAAGAATATGAATGATGTTCTCACAGCGGTTAATGGGGACCCGTCTGCCATTGATGGTAGTCAAATAGCGAACAGGAGGTGAGCAATTCGCATTGAAATAACAGAGTCTGTAAAGTAGACTTTATGGGAACGCAATTGAGAAAGGAAGCACTTGGCAAGAGGGGTTTAGACACACGAGGATACAATACAGTTTATTTTTGTATAGCCCAAAATCACACAGGAAGTGGGCTTTAACAGGCCCTGCCTCTTGACAGCCCCCCAGCCTTGACTCTCTAAGAAGACAAGGAAAAACTCCCAAAAAAAACCTAGTAGGGAAAAAATGGAAGAAACCTTGGGAAAGGCAGTTCAAAGTGAGACCCCTTTCCAAGTAGGTTGGGCGTGCAGTGGGTGTCAAAAGAAGGGGGTCAATACAATGCAATACAATACACAGAACAGAACAAATCCTCAATAAAAAATTAAAAAATTTTTAGAAGTACGGAGCAGAATTTAACAGTAGATGATATCACATAATAAGATTTAGATAATTTTAGACTCCTGGAGACCTCATCCATCAAGCTGCCTCCCCCATTTGGCCATTCCACGGCTGAAACAGTGTTGGGCCAGCCAATCCGATGAAAGGACCCCTCTTTCTCACGATTCCTGCGATCCTCCATCAGGGATGACTTTACCTTAGGCAGGCAGAACAACTTGGCAGGTGGGCCGTGGCACCAAGTGCCACATTTGAGTACCGAGAATAGGTGAGGGTTAGTATCCAATTCTAACTATCATGTTACTTATGTTTTAGTGCTAATGACTAACAACAGAGATGCAGTCTGTACAGTTAATCAGCAGCTCTAGTCAGGATATGCTAAATTGAAGCAGTGAGTCTTCAGCCGGGATTTAAAAGCTGAGACCGAAGGGCATCTCTTATAGTAGCAGGCAGACCATTCCACAGTTTAGGGGCCCTGTAACTAAAAGCTCGACCTCCCATTGTTATTTTATTAATCCTTGGAACCATAATAGGATACTGAGGGAGGCATACAAGCAACGCTAAAGGGCAAAATATGTCAAATACTTTTAAATTTTTTCTGTTACCTCTGTTATGGCATATTCACACTAGCAATTTGTTCCGTGCCAGAGCATGTTAGCCCACATGTAACCCCCCCCCACTGAAGTCTAGTTTGTTGAGCTAGTGTGATTGTTTCTTGCCAGGCCAACCCTACTGTGCCCTGGCCTGCTTGGCAGAGGTGGGGTCAGGCACGATACAGTAGGATTCGTTAACAGTGTGATCACCAAACATGCCTGAGCACAGAACACAGATATGAAATCAATGATACAACGTCATTTCACTCGATACCATGTCAGTTAAAAGCAGGTTTTTATTCTCACCTTACAGATGAACGTGAATTATAGCTGGCAAGAAAAGCTGCAGAACAATTAACAGCAACATGCTGAGCTTCACACTTAATAAATCTGTAAAAGGGTAGTGTTATCCTGCCCTGCACGACTCCAAAAAAAACACAAAATGAGGAAAATCATTTTGACGTGCAAGTTGTCACTCCGTGTTCGGATCTTGTTTTGGCTTTACGCAAAGTTTGCAGGGTGGAGTGGTGGCTCTGAGGCTAAGGATCTGTGCTGGTATCCAGAAGGTTGCCAGTTCGAATCTCTGTCACTGCCAAAAGAGATCCTACTTTGCTGGGCCCTTGAGCAAGACCCTTAACCTGTAATTGCTCCAGGGGTGCTGTACAATGGCTGACCCTGAGCTCTGACCCCAAGGGTTATGCGAAAACTAACAAATTCCTAATATAAGAAATTGTATAAGGTGAAATAAAGAACAAAAAAAAAAGTTGCATGGTAATGATGAAAGCATGCCTGGGCCCAGAACATTAAAGGGCAGTAGGGAGGGGGGACAATTACGCTCAGTCATGGTATGAAACGTGCCTAGTGTCAGTACACCCATAGACTGGTAACTTTACTAGCACTATATAAAATGAAATATTAGATACATAGATTGCCATAGTAGTTAACACACCCATAAATACCTGGCCCACCTCTTGGCCAACCTTGTGACTGCACATCTTTTTTCTAATTTGTATTATTAATTAATTCATTCATTTAGTTAGTTATTTTTGTAATGTTTCTTCACAAATCTGAAAGATTTTTATGTTAAGCTAATTGATATCTCTGCATTGTCCTCAGTGTTAGAAGGTGTGGAGGGGTCTGTATTTTTTCTGTATCCACCCTTAAGTACTAATTTCACTATACTGTGCACACAACACAATAAACTTGATCTGACAGAAACCCCTCAGCTGGAGAAAGACTTCTTAAGTTAGAGAAACGTTTGGATTAACATGAGAGCAGTCACTTCTAGCAGTATCAGTTGATCCCAAATCAAAATGAAATTCATGGCAAAGTGTGTTTTCTTGCAGCAAAAACATCCTCTAAAAGCAAAACCAGCAGTTCCCCAGTCTTTACACAGAGCCTTCAGAAAAAAATTCTGACTTCTTCAATTTTTTCACATTTTTGATGTTGCACCCTTATGCAAAAATCATTGAAAGTAATGTTTCTCCACCTCAAACAACACTCAATACCCCAGAGTGACAAAGCAAAAACAGGGCTTTGGAACGTTTCGTAAGTTAATGAAAATAAAAAACTGAAATAGCCCATTGACACAAGTATTCAGACCCTTTACTTAGATGAAGCTGCTTTAGGAGCGATTACAGCCTGGAGTCTTCTTGGCTATGACACGACAAACTTCACACACTTAAATTTGGGGATATACTGCCATTATTTTCTATTGTCAGGTTTTACAGCAACAACAGCATTTCATTTAGCTCAAAGTGCTTTAGTAGATGTCAAAAAAGTAGTTACATGCAGAGAAAAACAAACTAAAAATAGATAAGAATAATAATGCATTGTTTAATGATTTAAAGATGCTTGATTGGGTTGAAGTCTGGGCTCTGGTGGCACCAAAAACATTCCCACAGTTGTTCCTAAGTCACTCCTGTGTTGTCTTAGATTTGTGCTTAGAGTCATTGTTCTGTTGTTCAGAACGCTCTGAAGCAGGTTTTCTTTAAGTATATCTCCGTACTTTACTCCTTTCAGCTTTCTCACAACCCTGTCTAGTCTATCAATTTCTGCTGCTGAAAAACAACCTCAAAGTATGATGCTGTCACCACTATGTTTTACACAGGTTATGAGTGGTTCTTAATTACCTCCAGACGTGATGTTTAGAATTTAGGCCAGACATTTCAAACATGGTTCTATCAGACCAGAGAAAAATTGTTTCTTAAAGTCTGAGAGTCCTTTTAGATGCTTTTTTACAAACTCTGAGTAGACTTTCATGTTTCGTCTGGCCACTCTGCTATAAACCTCAGATTGGTTTAAATGATGGTTGCCCTCTTGAAAGTTCCTACCATCTCCAAACAGGTTCTCTGGAGCTCTGCCAGAATGACCATCAGTTTCTTGGTCACCTCTCTTACCATGGCCTTTCTCCACTGATTGTTCAGTTTGGTCAGACAGTCAACTCTAGAAAGAGTTGTGGTTGATCCAGACTTAATCTATTTAACAATTATGGAGGGCACAGTGCTTTAGGGAACCTTCAATGGTTCAGACATTGCTATGTAGACTTCCCCATATCTGTACCTCCACACAAACCTGTCTCTAAGGCTCTGCGGGCAATTCCAGTGCCTCATTGCTTGGTTATTGCTCTGATATACATTGTGGACTGTTAGACCTTTTATAGACAGGTGAGTGCCTTTCCTAATTACACCCAATCAATTAAACTAAATACAGGTAAACTCCAAACAATGACTAGAAACATCTCAATGACAATCAATCGAAAGGGATGAGCTTAAGCCATATTTCAAGTTCCCTTGAAAAAGGGCTGCATACTTACAGTATGTCAATATTATAAGTCAATTTTTATTTTTTATAAATGTGCTCCTAAAATCCTGTTTTTACTGCATCATTCTGGGAAACTGAGTGCTGTTTGATCAGAGAAGAATTAATTTAAATGATTTTAGCACAAGGTTGCAACATAACAAAATACTTCTAAAGGCACTGTATATATTAACATAATTAACTTAATATGTATATTAACTTACTTAACTTTTTGTGTGCTAAAGGAAAATCCTTGAGCAAGAAAAGAAAGATTATTATCTTGTTTAGAGGTAAAGAAGTCTCCATGACACATATTGTTATGGACCTTGATAAAATGTCTAATTATTATTAACTAGCCAACCCGTGGCATAGCATACGCCGCATAATTATTTATTGATGGGTGAACACTTCCTGAAAGACACAGTTGTCCAAATGGGGTGGGTTTGAGGATATGACTGTAAGTGAATGAAAAGATGGAACTCTGGAGAGGGCAACGTACAATTGTCCGTGATTGAAAACTGGTTTTGGCAGATACAGGTATATCTTTTTGAAAGTTTGGCCCTGTTCCTTATTAATTGTCATTGCGAAGGCCAATCTAACAGGAAATTGAACAGTCAACGTGGCTCAGAGGTGCATGTGGACTGTAGCACAGACGAAAGCGACTCAGGTGAGGAGTTGGGGGCGGGCACATGAGTAGGCAGTGCGCATGTCTCGAGAGCGAGGGTGGACGCGGGAGAAAGCGACTCAGGACACGGTATAGAACAACTACTGGGCATGGCCATCACCACTAGCCTACAATATTCAAATATTCAAATATCATACAGAGTGCTCATGGGAATGTCGCATGACTAAATCGAAGTTAAAGGAGAGAAAATACGAAAGACTTCGCAAGTTAAAATTTATTTATTACCACAGATTTGCACATCGACATTCATCCCTTAATCTGGATCCACTTTGTCCAAACGTATGTGCTTATGGTTGTCAATCAGTACTTTGCAAGAAGTGCTGGCGCGTGGAGTAATGCCGCCTGAGTCAAAGTGCATTTTTGCTGCCCTTGTACAGCTGCCAACACCCACAACCGCAAGTTGTCCTTATTAGGCATGCGATGTTTTACTTTTGGAAAATAATAATAAAATGATAAAATGTGATTAGCTTCTAAACAATAAAACGCAAATATGCATTAAAAACAATTCAAATGTTTGGTGTGAAACTCGTCCCGCCTGCTTTCCATGCGTACACCATGCGCACTGCCTGCTCATGCCTCGAGAGTGAGGGTGGACGCAGGAGGAGGGTTAGAGTTGGCGGGCGGAGCTCTGTCGTGCATATCCCATGACGCGGGAGGAGGGTAAGAGTTGGCGGACGGGGCTCTGTCTTGCGTGCGTCTTGCTTGCCATGGTCTTAGTGAATTATATATATAGATGAAGCAGGTTTTTGTAGACAAAGGTTTTCCCCGTTCCTGCAGAACCATCTAAGAAGAAGCATGTTTGTCACAGTTGGGAATCGCTGTATGCAGCGTGTAAAACAGTTTGCGAGTGTGGCAGGAGGAGGGTTAGAGTTGGCGGGCGGGGCTCTGTCGTGCGTATCCCATGACGCAGGAGGAGGGTTAGAGTTGGCGGGCGGGGCTCTGTCATGTGTATCCCATGGTCTTAGAGTTGTTGGGCGGGGCTCTATGAGTTGGCGGGCATGGCTCTGTCGTGTCGTGCGTAGTGAATTGCTGGTGGGTGGGGCTCGGTGAGTTGGCGGGCGGGGCTCTGTCTTGCGTCTTGCCTGCCATGGTCGGCTGCTTTAGTGAATTATATATATAGATTGTCACTTGATCTAACCAAGGCAAGACTTAACACCAGATTAAAATTTCTTGCCCTTATGAATGGTGATATTTGAATTTAAATTAGAACTTTCATTATTAATTGCTTGTTATGCCAATTTGTGTCTATATGTTAGCTAAGATTAATTTATTGGAATTCATTCCCTCAACCACCACAAACATAAAACAACAACAAAAAGTTGCCTCCCCCCTTATTGGCCATTCTACAGCTGAGTCAGGGCTCAGCTGGCCAATCTGATGAAAGGCCCCTTCTGCCCAATGATTCCAATACTCATTTATCTAAGATGACTTTTCCATTGGTAGGCAAACATCTTGGCACTAGAGCCAAGGGTCACATGAGGATACTGAAAAGTGAAACAGAATATAGAGGGGAGAAGGCTTAGTAACAATTTATAAATATTGTATTACTTATATTTTAGTACAAGGACTAATAACAGAGTTTCTGTATGCACAGCTAATCAGCAGCTCTAGTCAAGTTATGCTAAATTGGATTTAAAGCTGAGACTGAAGGGGCACCTCTTATAGTAGCAGGCAGACCATTCCACAGCTTCAGTGCTCTGTAACTAAAAGCTCAACCTCCCACTGTTATTTTATTAATCCTTTGAATCATAAGCAGACTGGCATCTTGAGATCTTAATGCTCTGGTTTGTAAGTAATTATAAGTTCAGATAAGTAAGCAGGGCCTTAGCCATTTAAGGCTTTATATTGTTGACACATGAGTTGTTGTCTTGCACCCAAAAAGGAGGTGCAGTCTCAGCAATTTAGCAAAACCAGCTTTATTCAACTTGAAACAGGAACAGCACGGTTATTTATTGTAGCGGGATCTACCACTGTCCTATACATAGACACAGCAAACTGGGCAGGGTTGGGCCAGGTCAGTGGCCAAGTTATACTATTCACTGCATTTATAACGTTCCTTGAATCACCCATCAGCGACAAACGCTTATAGCGCGATCTTGAGCAGCATGTAGTTGCTTCCGGGGCACTATGCTGCAGCGTTTCGAACCTGCGGTGGCGTTGATAACGGACAAGCATCCCTCCACAGTCGCGGTAATTGCGCTTTGGCGTGTCAACCCATTTCGGGGTCCCAAAAAAGTTCAGAAACCTCACAATATGTTAAAAGGAAGATTTTGAAATTTTCCCTAAACTTAACTGGGAGCCAGAGTAAGAACTTAAAAACTGAAGTTATATGTTCTAACTTTCTAATTGTTGTAATAACTCTTGTAACATCATGCCACACCCCTTCAAATCAAAGACTACATGAATAGCTAAAAATGGTTTCCATTATCTTCTTTTCATAGTTAAATACTTTGGCAACACAATCTCCTTTCAGAGTAGATTATTTTTTAGTTGTCAAATGGATTTCCTGCAGGAAAATTATTCTCCCCATTTGAATTTAAGAACATTTTATGATTTTTGGGATTTTTTACATACGTATATTTTTTATTTTTTATGTATGAAAATGTATAACTGTATCATTTCATTGTTTTGTTGTATTGTAGGAGCTGCTGGCTTGCTTTTGATTTTGTTGGCCATTTTTTGTATAGAAAAACATTCCCATTGTCACGTAATCCCAGGAAGTTGCATGTTACGATGTCACTTCCAGAAAGTATATAAGAAGACCATGTGCTCATCTCTGTGTTCAAGATTTTTTTAGATCTCAAAATAAACAACATTTTTTTCAGTATTTGGAGACTGTTTGCTTTCTGTTTTTTACATTAATTTTTAAATTATGTACTGGGCTTAGTTCATTTTAGGTTTTTGTTTTGATTCATGGTTTTGACCAAAGCTATTCCTCTGACTGTGATTTTGGCCTTACCATCTCCTGGTCCTTCGTAAAAGAAACCAAACTTCTTGTTGCTTTCCCACTAAGAAGAACATAATTTTCCAAATTATAAAGTTAACATTTTAGCCATGCGCAAAAGTAAAACTGGAAAATGTTGACATTTTATATGATTGGATATTTAACAAAATCAATAAGACTCACTCTTTATTTTTCTTCCCTTATTATCTTCTCCCTACTTGCCTCCCCAGCCAAGGCTTTAAAGTCTCGGTCTGCTGACACACCACCAAGCGGTGCACACCAGAAAAACACAAGGAGTAATGACCGCCCCAAAAATTTTCTTCTGAACAGTTACTAACTATTGATAATACAATTGCTTTTTCTCATTGGATAAAGAAAGCAACTATATCGAAATTATTAGAATAATATTAGAATATTAAATACTACTAATTTCCACAATATCTTAGTAATGGATATTAAAACTTTTCAATTCATAAATATATAAAATATGATTTACGCATTAGTCTCAATTAAAAAGTAATACATAAATGATATGTAATTAATATATTTTAATACATTATTCATTTTCATTTGTTATTAGTTGTAAGTACAGTAACCCAGCCACAGGGGATGCACAAACCAGTGTGTTTCTTCGTGCCAGTCCCAAGCCCAGATAAATGGGGATGGTTATGTCAGGAGGGGCATCCGGTGTAAAATTTTGCCACATCAATATGTGGACAACAATACAGATTTCCATACCGGATTGTTTGAAGCCCAGGTTAACAAGGGCCACCACCAGGACTTCTAACCAATAGGGTGCTGGCAGAAATTGAGCTACTGTTGTCTGAAGGAGAAGAAGAGGGGAGGAGATGTGTCCACAGGCTGGAGGAGAGGAGGAAGGTTAAGAGAGTGGAACTGAAGGTAGGAACTTTGAATGTTGGCAGTATGACTGATAAGGAGAGAGAGTTAGCTGAAGTGATGGAAAGAAGAAAGGCTGATATATTGTACATGCAGGAGACTAAATGGAAGGGGATTAAGGCCAGGTTGATCAGAGGTGGATTCAAATTGTTTTATCATGGTGTGGATGAGAGGAGAAACGGAGTAGGGGTTATTCTGAAGGAATAGTATGTCAAGAGTGTTTTGGAGGTGAAAAGAGTGTCAGACAGAGTGATGATAGAGAAGCTGGAAATTGAAGGTGTGATGATGATGTTGTTAGTGCATAATATGCCCCACAAGTTGGGTATGCGATGGATGAGAAAGAAGATTTCTAGAATGAGTTGGATGAAGTGATGGACAGTGTACCCAAGGGACAGAGAGTGCTGATTGGAGAAGATTTCAATGGACATGTTGGTGAAGGGAACAGGGGGAATGAGGAGGTGATGGGTAGGTATGGTGTCAAGGAGAGGAATAAAGAAGGTCAGATGGCTGTGGTTTTTGCGAAAAGGATGGACATTGTTGTGGTGAATACATATTTTAAAAAGGAGGAACATAGGGTAATGTACAAGTGGAGGAAGATGCACACAGGTAGATTATATCCTATGCAGGAGGGTCAATCTGAAGGAGATTAAAGACTGCAAAGTGGTGGGAGGGGAAAGTGTAGTTAGGCAGCAAAGGATGGTGGTCTGTAGGATGACGTTGGAGATCAAGAAGAGAAGGACAGTGGGGGCAGAGTAAAGGATCATATGGTGGAAGTTGAAAAAGGAAGACTGCAAGGTTGAGTTCAGGGGGGAGGTAAGATAGGCACTGAGTGGCAGATAGCTGGGCAACTACAGCAGAAGTAGTAAAGGTGACAGCAAGAAGGGTGCTTGGTGTGACATCTGGACAGAGGAAGGATGAAAAGGAAACCTGGTGGTGGAATGGGGAAGTACAGGAGAGTATACAGATGACGATGTTGGAGAAAGTAGACGAGTACAAGAAGATAAGGTGCAAGGTGAAGATGGAGGTGGTGAAGGCTACAGAAAAGGCCCTGTACTAATTGGCTAGACAGAGTGATCAAGCTGGGAAAGATGTGCAGCAGGTTAGGATGATAATGGATAAAGATGGAGATGTACTCACAAGAAGGGAGGATGTGTTGAGCAGATGAAAAGAATACTTTGTAAGACTAATGAATGAAGAGAATGAGAGAGAAGATTGGGTGATGTGGCAATAGTGAATCAGGAAGTGCAACGGATTAGCAAGGAGGAAGTAAGAACAGCTATGAAGAGGATGAAGAACGGAAAGGCAGTTAGTCCAGTTGACATATCTGTTGAAGCATGGAGGTGTTCAGGAGAGATGACAGCGGAGTTTTTAACAAGATTGTTTAATGGAATCTTGGAAAGTGAGAGGATGGCTGAGGAGTGGAGAAGAAGTGTACTGGTGCCGACTTTTAAGGATAAAGGGGATGTGCAGAGCTGTAGCGACTACAGGGGGATAAAATTTATGAGCCACAGCATGAAGTTATGGGAAAGAGTAGTGAAAGTCAGGTTAAGAAGGGATGTGATGATTAGTGAGCAGCAGTATGGTTTCATACCAGGAAAAAGTACCACAGATGTGATGTTTGCTCTGAGGATGTTGATGGAGATGTTTAGAGAAGGCCAGAAGGAGTTGCATTGTTTCTTTGTGGACCTGGAGAAAGCATATGACAGGGTGCCTCAAGAGGGGTTGTGGTATTGTATGAGGAAGTCGGCAGTGGCAGAGAAGTAAGAGTTGTACAGGATATGTATTAGGGAAGTGTGACAGTGGTGAGGTCTGCGTTAGGAGTGAAGGATGCATTCGACATGGAGGTGGGATTACATCAGGGATTGGATCTGAGCCCTTTTTTATTTCCAATGTTGATGGACAGATTGACAGATGAGATTAGACAGGAGTCCCCGTAGGCTGTGATGTTTGCTAATGACATTGTGATCTGTAGCAAGAGTAGGGAGCAGGTCGAGGACACCATGGAGAGGTGCATATATGCTCTAGAGAGGAGAGGAATTAAGATTAGTAGGAACAAAACAGAATACATGTGTTTAAATGAGAGGGAAGTCAGTGGAATGGTGAGCATACAGGGAGTAGAGTTGGCAAAGGTGGATGAGTTTAAATACTTTGGATCATCAGTACACAGCAATGGGGATTATGGAAGAGAGGTGAAAAAGAGAGTGCAGGCAGGGTGGAATGGGTGAAGAAGAGTGTCAGGAGTAATTTGTGACAGACGGGTATCAGCAAGAATGAAAGGGAAGGTCTACAGGACAGTAGTGAGACCAGCTATGTTATATGGATTGGAGACGGTGGCACTGACCAGAATGCAGGACACAGTGCTGGAGGTAGCAGAGTTAAAGATGCTAAGATTTGCATTGGGTGTGATGAGGATGGATAGGATTAGAAATGAGTACATTAGAGGGTCAGCTCAGGTTAGATGGTTTGGAGACAAAGTCAGAGAGGCGAGATTGCGTTAGTTTGGACATTTGCAGAGGAGAGGTGCTGGGTATACTGGGAAAAGGATGCTAACGATAGAGCTGTCAGGCAAGAGGAAAAGAGGAAGTCCTAAGAGAAAGTTAATGGATGTGATGAGAGAGGACATGCAGGTGATGGGTGTAACAGAGCAAAATGCAGAGGACAGAAAGATATGGAAGAAGATGATCTGCTGTAGCTACCCCTAACGGGAGCGGCTGAAAGAAGAAGAAGATCAGTTGTAAGTACAGTATTTCAAAATACCCAGCAATCTTTTAAATTAATATTATGTCAGTTAACCTACCAAAGCTAATTATAATGATGCTAAAAAAGGAAAAATAATCATATGTAAAGTAAGAAATAAAGGCAGCAGAGTAAGTGAAGTAAAAGTAAAAGAAAGAGAAAACTAACAAAACAATGACACTCAGTTCACTACCTCCACATGTCCAATGTCAGTCTTTATGGCATTGAGTGCTACTTTGATTGACTTGGCTGGGATTTCTTTGGAGATATTATTCTCCAAAAATTCTCAAGACAGATATTTAAGTACAGAATATCCCAGATAAATACAGAAAATAAGATCCAAGAAGTGTTATCAGGAATAGGTGACTCAAGGTCTATGCTTAACAAATAAATAAGTCACGTTTTTTTTTTACTCAGTTGTTACTGGTACTGTGAATGTATTTGCATAGAAAAACTGGGGTCAAGCATGGTGTACAGATCAGGGCCAAAAGAAACTACACAGCTTATTGAATATAACAACCAAATAATAATGAGCTTTAGAAGGTAGAGAAATTCTAAAAATGGAACAAGAGTGAGTGACTAGTAACACTTCTATTGACAAATTATAAAAATAATATCACATTTCTGTTCAAAGAGCGGAATAATGTGCCAGAGGTGCAGCCAAAGGTGCTACAGGCAAACAGAGGTGTGGCAAAGGACATAAATAAGTGAGAATCATGAAACCTTGTGATAGAGAGACTCCAGCTGCACATACCGTATTACTCCTTATATGGCTTCAAATGTACTGTACATTAATAATAAAGAATAATTTCTAACTGGTGTATGCTTTGTATATATACAGCTCTAGAGCCAAGAGTACAACTATTGATGAGAAGGTTGCCCACAATCCCATTGTAACAGAGACTTTTGTTCTGCTGACATGGTGTATTTTGCGCTTTAGCAAGGATTTTTCTTTCAAGTATTTTAAATAAGCATTAAAGGTTAAATTAGGTAAAAACTGACCTTATTGTCACCTTTTTATTTGAAGTGTTTCAGGCCATGAAAGGCAATTAGATTTTCATTTTATATAGTGCCTTTGTAGCTCAACATGCTTTACAAGATGTCAAAGAAACAGTTAACAAGAAAAGAAAAACTAATTAAATTAGGTAAGGTTAATAATGAATAAATAATAAATACATCAATACAAATTTACATAAAATAGATATATAATTTGCAGAAAAGTATATGTCCTTATATATAAAATCGTATTCAAAGTCTTTAAAGATGAGTACAAAGGCAAATCCAGATGGCCAGACAGAAAAAAAGAAAATGCAAAAAAAAACTCCAGGTGTCCCAAGGTCAAAAGACGACCCAGGCCCCACTGGACATTCTGACTAACATAAATGTTCTTAAGTCATTCCTCATTGTTTCTAGGATTCGACACAGTGGGCCCTGTGGACAGCTGGAGCACCCACCTTTATTCTGACATCACAGATGGCTGCACAGTGCCTCGAACAGGTGGTGGTGGAGTTTCAAAACCGGAAAAGATAGCAGAAAAAAGGAGAGATTAGTAAAGACTGTAAATCTCTGAAGAATATTATAATTCTATGCATGTATAGTCTGTTAGTAGTTCAAATATTTAAAAGTACAGAGCAATCGTGTAGTTGTTTAGAATGTGAACATTGGTAGGTGAAGTCATTCACTCAGGAATACACTGTGTATCACAGGCTCTACTAGCCAACTTGTATCTTAAAGTCCATGGCCTACTTTGAAACTTCACAGTGCTGCTTATGAGAAGGGCTTAGGCGTCATAATGGACTCGTCACTACCAACTTCCACACAATGTTCAGAAACCATTAAGAAGGCTATCAGAATGTTAGGTTATATAACACGATGTGTGGAGTACAACTCAAAGGAGGTTCTGCTGAAGCTTTATAACGCACTGGTGAAACCTCATCTGGAGTATTGTGTGCAGTTTTGGCCCCCAAACATCAAATAGGAAATAGAAGTGCTAGAAAAAGTGCAGAGAAAAGAGCGACTAGGCTGATTCCAGAGCTATAGGAGATGAATTATGAGGAACGACTAATAGCTATTTCAGTTTAAATACAAGAAGATTAAGTGGTGACATGATTGAAGTGTTTAAAATTATGAAATGAATTAGTACAGTGGAGTGAGACTGTTACTTCAAAATGAGTTCAACAAGAACACGGGGGCACAATTGGAAACTTAAGGGTTAATTTTGTATAAACATTACAGAGTTGTTCTTCACACAGAGAGCCACAGACACATGGAATAAATTACCAAGTAGTGTGGTAGACAATAGGATTCTAGGAACATTCAGAGCTCGACTTTATGCTGTTGTGGTGGGAATTAGGCAGATAATATTGGCGTGCTTTATTGGGCTGTATGGTTTGTTCTCGTCTAAGTATTTCTAATATTCTAATCACCGGGCTACACTGTCTTAATGGTGAAACTACGGAAGAATTTTGAAAATTTGGTAGTATTCTGCCTTACAGATGTTGTATCGTTCATGGGTTCCTTGTCAGGCTCAGTTTAGGGCAGGATTTCCTGAGCTTTAGGAGAAGTTGTTTAACTGTCTCCTCTTTTTACACATCTTCTGCTCCTTCCATCTTCTCTGACATGTTTGTGTGTAATTACTTGTGAAACTGTTACATGCTCTTGGGCATATAACATTTACCTATTGGCATTTTGAGTGGAGATTCTGGACACACATCATCCAAGTGTGAAAATTAAATTGTGAACAAGATCATCTGGAAAAGACTTCACTTTTTCATCCTACCTTTAAATAATGTATGTTAACAAGACTAAAAAAAGCAGTCTTTACAAGATGATACCACCTTACAACCCACCTTAAACTTACAGTTTAAAACACCTTGTGGACCAACAAATGTGTGGCAAAAGACCTTTAAAATAGCAAAATAGTTGAGAAAACACGTCTGCTTTAAAGTTTACTGCATGTATCAAGTAACCTTTAATTACTAAATGGGCCACAGCTGTTTTGATTATGTTAAGTAATTAAAATCACTGAATGTTTTAGAACATATGTCAAAGTTGCCAGATCCTTATTAAAACAATTATCAACAAACATTTCAGATCTAAAGATTTGCAGGCTTTTTCTCTTTAGTGTGTTAGTTTAGGTGTAAAATCATTTGTTTAAAAAGGAGAGTATGTTTTGTCCTGCCAAATATGTAGGGGAGTAATAAGTGGCACGGCCAAAGTGCGCGGGCAAAAGTGGTAGACCCATTTATTACACACAGTTCACATACAAGTCCATACACAAACAAGTCTCTCTATTATAAAAGGAAATCCTGGAAAGGAAAGCAAAAGCAAGGCTGCGATATGTGATCCTCTCGGAAGACAATTTTAAAGACCCACGAGACCAAAGACACTTGCCACGGTGCAAGACACACCCTACTTACAAGATAAGACCACGGGCAGAAAAAAAAAATCAGTAGTGTAAAGGCAGTCACGCAGCACACACAGCTCCATGGCTCTCAGTGCATATAAAGTGTATAAGGTCAATACGGTAGAAATGAAATGAATTGGGTAGAAATGAAACATCGAGGACTAAACGAAGATGAAAGAAAAGCGCGGAGAAAAGAGACCCAAATGCGGTGGAGAGAAAAAAAATGCTAAAAAGAAAAACAATAATCTAGGTGCAAATTTAGAAAATAAGGAAAGTGATAATCAGCCCAGAACAAGTGGGACTGAAATAAAAAGCACGTCCAATAGGGCTCAGAATTAAAAGATTAGAACTTCATAAACGGGAGCAGCGTTATACGTCCTGCAAGAAAGAGATTTAACCATGCCCGGGCCGGAAATAAAAGACAATTATTGTTTTTACAACGTCAAGCGAGATAAGTCAGTGAGCCGTCATTTAAAATAAGTCCACAGACCTCTAACTAAGCAGTTGTTGGATTGCTTTTGGCAGACACGCACAATGTGCTCCCGGCTCTTAAAACAACGACACGCGACAAGCAGAACAGGCAGTTCGCCAGCAGGTTGAAGCCTTTTTTGTGACTGATAGGTCCAATTGAGGGGGGCGGAGTACAGCACGGAAGACTGATAGCGGGGTACTGATTGATGCGGTAAGGGGGAGGCGAGACCCGGGAGAGGAGGGGTCGGAGAGGGTGCTAGACAGTTGTTTTTGGGGTTACGAAGTCCGCGATTGTTCAAGTAAAACGTTTGTGACACTTTATTACGTCAGTCGCTACACTATCAAAAAAAAAAAAAGATAGTAAAGATCTCATTAGCGCAAACAAAAGGTGATTAATCATCAGAGTCAGGTGTAATTGAAAAAATAGCAGGACAAAGCAAGGTCGTCCCACAACAGTTAAAGCAACAACAAGTTTAATTTCAAAGAATACACAATTCAGTCAGGTGTATATTTATGATAACGGAGAAGTGATGCAAATTTTAACAGGCGACAAGTAAGATGATGTATATATTCCGCGAATAACATTAGACACCAAAGGAGATCGTGATATGCCATTCGTATTAAAATGTTTACAGTTTACCATGAGAATAGGTTTTGCTACGATAATTAACAAATCAAAGGGACAACCATTAGAAAACGTTGGATTATTTATTAGAGAAACAGAAACAATATTCGGTCACGGACGATTATACGTTGCGTTGTCACAATGTATCTCTAAAAACGGATTCAAAATTCAATGCAATCTTGAAGAAAAGGTAATTCCATATATTGTTTTTAATAAACCTTTAAAGTAAAAAGTGCAACTAATGAAACTGAAACAATTCCAAAGAAAAAAAAAGCTTTTAAAATTGTATATCCAATTAACCAAACAGCGGCATGGTGGTGCAGTGGGTAGCGCTGCTGCCTCGCAGTTAGGAGACCAGGATTTGCTTCCCTGGTCCTCCCTGCGTGGAGTGTGCATGTTTTCCCGTGTCTGCGTGGCTTTCCTCCGGGTGCTTCTTCCCACAGTCCAAAAACATACTGGTTGGGTGGATTGACGATTCTAAATTGTCCCTAGTGTGTGCTTGGTGTGTGCGTGCGAGCCCTACGATGGGCTAGCGCCCTGCCCGGGGTTTGTTTCCTGCCTTGAGCCCTGTGTTGGCTGGGATTGGCTCTAGTAGACCCTGGTGACCCTGTAGTTAGGATATAGCAGGTTGGATGATGGGTGGATGGATGGATTAACCAAACACAGGGGTTGGCGAGCGAAGCGAGCAGGGAGCAGAGCCCCCTAGTCATCTTTAAAACAATCATACACCAACATAAACTACATTTCCAGTTTCCTTCTGTGATATAATATGCTGTAAAGTTTAAAGCATTCTTCAAAAACAGCAGGAATGTCACACTTAAAGCTAATAACATTGTAATGTGCTAGAGATTCATTATGTCCACTAAATGAAAACTTTTCTCAACAGCATGTGCCTGAAATGGAAAGTGCAGCTCATTTTCCCTGAGCATATTTGTCACCACAATCTTTTGTCAGCATGTTTTTGTCCCACACACTTTTCTTGGTGCACAATCCATATTTTTTGGGAAAAACAAGAAGTTCTTGTTACTTTATAATGTTTATTTATATTTGTTCTAAGGTGATATAGTGTTTTTATGAGCAAATAAAAATCCTGTATATATAGTAAATGTATTAGTATAAAGCATGTTCTATATGTCTATATGGAGCTCGATTGGCATTTGCCATAGAATACCAGAATTGGCAGGTCCACCACTGGCACCCTGTGCTTTTCACAGATGAGAGCAGGTTCACCCTGAGCACAAGTGACAGACGTGAAAGGGTCTGGAGAAGCCATGGAGAACGCTATGCTACCTGTAACATCGTTCAGCATGACCGGTTTGGTGGTGGGTCAGTGATGGTCTGGGGAGGCATATCCAAGGAGGGATGCACAGACATCTGCAGGCTAGACTACGACACATTGACTACCATTAGGTATTGGGATGAAATCCTTGGACCCATTGTCAGATTCTACGCTGGTGCAGTGGGTTTTGAGTTCTTCATGTGGCGACAGTATGCAGGCAGTTCCTGGAGGATGAAGGAATTGATACCATTGACTGGCCCCCATGCTCGCCTGACCTAAATCCAATATAACACCTCTGGGACATTATGTTTCGGTCCATCTGACCCCACCAGGTTGCACCTCAGACGGTCCAAGAGCTCAGTGATGCCCTGGTCCAGATCTGGGAGGAGATCCCCCAAGACACCATCCGTCATCTCATTAGGAGCATGCACCCCTCACCCCCCTCCCCGATGTTATCAGGCATGCATACAAGCACGTGGGGGCCATACAAACTACTGAGTACAATTTTGAGTTGCTGCAATGAAATTTTGGCAAAATGGACTAGCCTTCCGCATCATTTTTTCACTTTGATTTTCGGCGTGTCTTTGAATTGTGTTTGAGGGTTGCATGGGACTCATAGTTCAGAAGAGCAACCCTATTGGGGTCCTTGGGTGCCAGAGGAAGACCTCCCTATTTTATGAAACCTTTGCATGACCCAGAACTACTTCTACCATGCAATGCTGTGGCACCAGAAGTGCTGCTTGGTTTAGCATAAAAGAAGCTGCCTCATCTCAATCTGGGAGTTTGAATTGGGAAGGGTTTAGACAAGACCTGCCTGGGAAGAGCGGAAGGAGAAGAAAAGAATTATATTGATGTTATTGTGCCGAGTGCAAGAAAAAAACCTGTGAAGGTACTATTTGTAAATAAAGACCACTTTCGTTTAAACCCGGCACTATGGTGCTGTAGTTGAGTGTAGGGTTTGGGGGATCAGTGATGCCCTCTACTGCTTACAGCATGCTATTAATAACCACAAACAATTATTAAAATCAATTCTCCTGCTGAACAAGCAATATAGGCTCAAAACAAAAACGAAATGAACACGAATACATTAATACTGAAATATTCTCACCGGTGATTGTTCAAAATCTTTGGAGACTGCTATTTTTCTTCCTGCTGGTAGCATTTCAATACGAAAAGGAGATGATGTGAATTGGACAAATGAACATTTATACAGGAGGGACATGTCATTTTTGGTTGAATTGGTGCATGGTGTAGTTATCTGACCACTGACAAAGCGCAACTATTTTTAAGTGTGCAAGTGAAGGATGTGAAAGTGTGTTTTGCGATATGTCAAATCACGGCCAACATTATCACTTTCTGCCATCTGCTTGTTTGCACATACAATATGCATCAAAAGCGTGAACATTCTGGAGAACTTTGCTTAGCCTGGACCCATTTTTCCATGGGGAGCATGCTGCCTACAATGCCTTTTCATATGCTGTGACCCTTACACCACTTTTTGTCACAATCATCACCATCATAAGGCGACCTGGGTGGAGTTGATGTAGGGCAGCACAGATTTTGTGGATTTATTTTTATATTCAGTAAAAGTTGTGAAAAGTCAAATAAAATAACTGAACATCATAATGATTGCCTTTTGCATATTATTACTTTAAATATGGAGTTGAATCAAAAACGTAATATCTTCCCTAACCCTAGTAAGTGTATGCTGAGCTGGGCAAAAAGCCTCTCAAACTTACGCCATATTCCTAGAGTGTATGTAATTTGATCAGATTTAGACTCAAATTTAAAAGCAGAATAGCAGACAGTTGGAAGTAGGATATAATATTTAGTCTAATGGTAACCATGAGGGAGGATATGGGGTAGATGGTCATCCATTGCCATAATGGACACAGCATATAAGACCAATAATATATAGTTCAAGATCTCGCAGGGGGATCCTCCCCTAATCTTTTTTGTCTTCTAAGTAAGTTAAATAGGAGTGACGTAACATTAAACCAGTACTTAATGTGTGGAGGAAGAGGAAGAGGAAGTATTGCATTAACAATACTGAAATGGAGAACAATATTCATTTTTATAATAGTTGGTCTCCACACCTGAAACACAGAGAGGAGGGCGACCAGATTGTCACTGGATCCCACACAATTGAGAATTGTCTGATAATTAAGAATAAAGGTATCTTGCAACAAGGGGAGGATGTCTGTGTTTGAGTGCTTAATCAAAGTAACAAACAGTATAAAAGGAGGAAAAAAGAAAGAATGTACGAGTAAGACAGTAGTACTAGGGTGTTGTACTGTGTTAGCCATTATGAATGTAGTGAAAAGTCAAGCAAAATGACACCTTTTATTGGCTAACTAAAAAGATTACAATATGCAAGCTTTCGAGGCAACTCAGGCCCCTTCTTCAGGCAAGATGTAATGCCTGAGTTACCTCGAAAGCTTGCATATTGTAATCTTTTTAGTTAGCCAATTAAAGGTGTCATTTTGCTTGAGTAAGACAGCAGACTTGGACCAGTTTATCGTGTAAACACAGAGATGCTTGTCACAATTAAATACTGGGGCTTGATCCTAGAAAAATAAAATGTCATCCTCATGTAGAGAGATTTTATGACAGGGGCCATGTACTGAGTCAGAATCCTGACATGCCATTGATGAGCTCTGGCTTTCTGTGACTAAGTAGTGAAGATGGTAGGTTTCTAAACTGATGCATGAATATTAACACCACCCTTTTCAGCTACATGTGTTAACTAAGGGTGCGCTTCGTCAAACATAAATCATAATTCTTAATTTGAGTAATATAAATTTGAATATTTTAAATCATAAATATAGAATGAAGAGTATAGCCATTTGTTCTTTTCCCAAGGCCTATGACAGAAAGGCAGGAGCAGTAGCGCACCTCATCAAAATTAGATACCAGAACAGTTCAACAGCCCATTATATTGTAACCTCACAAACATGTCAGCATTGGATTAATTTAGAGCTGTTTTTTTAGCCTAATAATACATCTTTGGGATTTAACTGGAAATATGGAGTGGCAAATGCACATCATCAGTGTCCATCCACAAGAAACTCCCTTTTGAGGTTCACAGTAAAGTATATATAATACTTATTTGAACATTGTTTGATTAGTTTTTAAATTAATCACGTGCACAGATTTTCTAAAAATAATAGAAACTGAAATAAATAAAAACATATTGAGAATTCAGCCTGTAGGCTGCCAGATGAAAACTGGAATGTGTTTTTTAAATTAATTGGCATATGCTATAATTATGTTGAGTTTGTTATGCAAAGGTATGGCCTAATCATAAACTAATTATCTTTCTAGTTGAGTACTCTTTTGTTCAGAGAGAGGTTTGTGCTTGGGTTTTTTTTTTATTGTTATTATTCATATGTGAGTGCTATTCTAACACTTCACAGCGGCTCCCACTCTTGACCAACACATATTGCGCATACAGGACAGTAATCGGTTTCATTTACAGTATTTTTAGGAACTCTAACAAAATACATATATAAGTGTCAAATTTTATTGAGTTCATTTACATTTTCTTTTTTCTGTTATCATAATGCTTTAGGGATTTTATTTTGTTTTTTTAAATACAATTTGATTTTATCTTCTGGGCTCCATAGTGCACACATAGAGTATATTTTTGTACATATCTGGAAGGGAAAGAAGACACCTGCTAAAATCCCCGACTGAATTCTACTTATCTCATTCCTCAAGAAATAATTAAACTTGTAAAATTAATTAAATTTAAAAAATGAAGTTGTTAAAAAATGCAAATCCCACAATTTAATTTTCTACCTTTACTAGTAAACCAGGAAATATTGGTTAGCATGTTGTGATATTACAACAACTACAGAGTCTCCATAGGTTTACTGTATTTGATCATTCATTTTCTGAAGCCAGTTATTTCTACTATACAATACTTGGTTCATGACACATGGTCTGTCCTCGGCAGCACAGGGCACAAAGCTTGGGTATATTCTAGGATATACTATGGAAGAATAATTTTAGGGTAACATAGCTTTCATCTTAAAGAACTAGCATAAAGGCTTAATAAATGTCAGAAACCTGTTCAGGCAAACCAGGAAATCAGATAAATGTCAAGTGAACAACAAAATGTACACTGAAATATAAGAATTGGTTTAGAAAAATACTGAGATGGTCAAGTAAATAATGAACCAGAAGAAAGGTTGATGTAATACACATAATGTACTGAAGGATGACTAAGAAATCAGCAGATGTCCTATAAACAAGAATGTACAGTTGTTATATGCACAGACATTTCAAGGGAGGTGGCACAACTCAAAGGTAAAAGAAGAATCAGAATATAATATAACAGACTTTTATTTTATATAAATCATTTGGGTGTAAACCAATGAACCAACCAGAGTAAAATGTATGTATTGATTGACACTGTAAATTCAACAGTTTATAAAATGAACCTCTAATCTTTGTTTCTCTGATCATTCTGACCATGCTGTATCAGACTGATTTTGAAGAATGCTCTTTCCAAGGCATTTTGATAAGGAATAATCAAAAGTTACAATGAACAGCTTTTCTCCTGCCTGATTACTGAATTTTCCTGTTAGAGATTGTTTCTTTCTTTAATACAAAGTTAAATTTCTACCACAGTTTTTGGCGCCCAACGTGGGGCAGTCTGTACCCCGGAGGGAACTCCACGCTGAATTTCAAAAGATGCAAAGACAACAAGATAATTATCGTGCATCCCATCTGCACTAGACTCTGCTCCAGAGGATGCGATCGTCGGACCTGAAATGGTAGAAGGAGGCATGTTCATTCATTCTTTTGGAGATAAGGTGCTAGGTTAGATCCCAAGCCATTAGGAATGTTTTGTGTTTAGAGTTAGGGTTAGCTTTTAGTGTAGTTAGTTTAAGAGAGAGTTTAAAAATTTCTGTGAGTGCCTTTTGCATGCTAGAGAGAGCATACGTTGTCTCTGCACCTCACCAGGACATATCGGAGATTGCCACTGAGTAAAGAATGGTGCCGAGGTCACTCCTCGTTGCGTAACGGATTATTTTGGGTCGCCGTCCAGAGGAAGTGACCCACTATTGTCTGGGGGAGTTGCCTGGGTTTGGCAAAAGGTCTCAGTAGACAATAATGCTGTTAAATGCATAGAGAAGTCCTGGGTTTAAGTCCCAGGCACATAGAAGTTCTGAGTTCAAGTCCCAGGCATCGTAGTAAGGGGGATTGCATTCCTCACCTCAGTAAAAAAGAAAGGAGGTTAAAGTCCTCCCTGAGTTAATAAGGTTACAACCAGTGGGAGGGAGAATCCCACAGGAAGAGATAGGGTTAAAGGTAGAATAAGATAATTGTATAATAATTGAATAGTAAACAATTTACATAATATGTAGAAAATGTAAGAGATAAAAAAAAGGAATAGTACTTAGATTAAAGGTAAGACTTTTGTCACAAGTATAGTTTTGCAAGGTTTGTTTTCTATGTATAGTTTGTATGTTCTCTCTGAAAATAAATGAGTCTGTATCTTTGTTTTCTTTTGTGCCAGGCATAGTGTGTAAGGAAATAGATGTCTTAATGTGCAGCAAATTTAAAGAAATGTTTGAATGAGATGACGTGTTGAAAGAATTTTTTTGTGTGTCTAAAAATGTTTTTCTGTGACTAAGAAATGTGTGAATGGGAATTTGCCTGAATGGACTTGTATTTAACTGAATGTTAAATGTGCACACAAATTTAGAAATATCTGTTAACGTTACAGAGGTCTGAGTTAATTTGGGTTAAAATGAGAGTTTTGCTGCGGTGGGTTGGCACCCTGCCCAGAATTGGTTCCTGCCTTGTGCCTTGTGTTGGCTGGGATTGGCTCCAGCGGACCCACGTGATCCTGTGTTCGGATTCAGCGGGTTGGAAAATGGATGGATGGATGAGAGTTTTGAAAATGTGTAATATTTGATAAAATGAAAACGTCTCCACTTTGCTTATAAAAATGTTTATATGTATAAAACATATTTCCTTCAGACCCTGATCAAGTCTTAGGGAAAAATGTTCTTTGATAATTATAAAATATAAAGGAGACAATTTCTTTCAAGGGTAAAATGCTGCTGGTATGTGTGTGTGTGTGTGTGTGTGTGTGTGTGTGTGTGTGTGTGTGTGTGTATGTGATGATGCATATTTGTTATTGACATTGTTTTAAATGCTTTCCATCAGCTGTTAGGTGATTGAAGTAAGGGTGATATGGTGGTGCAGTGATTGGCACTGTTGCCCACCAACAGGAAATTAAGGTTTAAACTTGCATGTTTTCTGAATGGAGCAAAATAAATATAAGCAACTAAGAGGAAAAGAGTGTTTAAATGCTTTAAATAGCAGATGCTAAATAATAATAATAAAACTTGAGTAAGTAAAATGTGTTAAAGACAGTTTAAGTTGAGTATGTTGTGCAATGTGAGCAAAGTATATTTGAAGGAATTTAAGTGAGTTTGGGAATATGTTTGGTTAAAGACAATGTGTGAAAATATGTGGTGTTGTTTGAAATAAGTAATTGATAAAGGTGTGCATAAACATATATGTTTTGAATTTAAATTTAGAAATGAATATGAATAGGTCCAATGAAATATTTCCTGATTTAGTATAAACGTGTGTGCCTTTTTCCATTAGGCCATACTCAAATGGAGGAAAGTTTTTTTAGTAATATTTAAATTAAAGCAAAAAAAAAAAAAAAAGACATTCTCTATAGGATAGAGAGAAAGTTAGTGGCGAGCAGTGGCTTCCAGTCTAGGTAGTGTTCTATACTAAGAGATGCTGCACAAAAGGTGAGTTAAGGGGTGGCACGGTGGTGCAGTGGTAGCGCTGCTGCCTCGCAGTTAGGAGACCAGGGTTCACTTCCCGGGTCCTCCCTGTGTGGAGTCCCCGTGTCTGTGTGGGTTTCATGCAGGTTAGGTGCATTGGCAATTCTGAATTGTCCCTAGTGTGTGCTTGGTGTGTGGGTGTGTTCTGCAGGGGGTTGGTGCCCTGCCCAGGGTTTGTTCCCTGCCTTGCACCCTGTGTTGGTTGGGATTGGCTCCAGCAGACCCCTGTGACCTTATAGTTAGGATATATAGCAGATTGGATAATGGATGGATGGAAAAGGGGAGTTAACTCACAAAAAGCGTAGACTGTGCTTTTTCTGCAGATCATCACTCTGGAGAAGCTACAAGGAGCATCTGGAGATGATGTCAACAAAATTGTGCATAAACAACTAGCCTTAACAGGAGCTTATGGGTAAAAGAAATCAGTAGTATTAAGCAGAGCTAAATTGTATATATCAGAATATTTTCTTTTATGTACTGTATGTAATGGTGCAATGGACTAACTACCATGAGAGCATTTTTAAATAAAAAATAGATTTTAAATTATAAGGCATTTAATACAGTGAGAGGTTGATTTATTTTCCTATCACTCCCTGTTCACAAGTAATTTGAATATCTTAAATGTGAAGTAGAATGTTATTGTTTAAATGACTACATAGCTGATAGAAGGTTTAGCTTTATTTTCTGTAATTTGATGCCGTAATTAAACATTCTGGACACTTGGTTAAATTCTGAAGCTATAGGTAGAAATGTACAGTATGTGCCAATTTTAGTTAGTAAAATCTTAGCTTAAAGAAAAACAGCTGGGATATGAATATAGAAACTGTTTAGCTTTAAGATTAAATATCGAGAGGTAATAACAGATGTATTTTAAGATAATTGTTACTTTTGAAAATAACCTGTTAGCCTTAGATGAAGTGAAATATGAATTTCTTTTCTTATAATGTAAATCCCAAGGCTGCACAATTGAACAATATTCTGTAATTAGAACAATTGGGAAAGGGAATGTGGAGCGTAACTATTTTAGTTTATTGTGCTCTTATTTCTAGAAATAATTAGGAATTTACCAGTCCAGACTGTGGATTTCTTCTTTGACTTTTGCTTGCTATGCTGGCTGAGAGGTGTTCTCTGGAGGACACTGGTATTATATTACATTCACTCCAGTTTAAGACTAGAATAAGAAAGGAAAGTAAATACTTTTAAAATTTTCTAAAACAAGAACAATATTTATTTATATAGCACATTTTCATACAAATGATGTAGCTCAAAGTGCTTTACAGAATGACAAAAGAGAAAAAAAAGACAAAATAAAAAAATGAAATTAGGCAATAATAATTAACATCCCTGTGACCCTGTGTTAGGATATAGCAGGTTGGAAAATGACTGACTGACTAATTAACATTGAATAAAAGTAAGGTCTGATGGCCAGGGAGGACAGAAAAAACAAAACCAAAAAAGGAAAACTCAAGATGGCTGAAGAAAAAAAAAACAAAATCTGCAGGGGTTCCAAGGCCAAGAGACCACCACCACTGGGCTTTCTACCTAACATAAATGATCTCAATCAGTCCTCATGGTTTTCAGGCTTCACATGGAAGAATTAGAGGATGACGGTCATGTGGACCTCTGGCCTTCAATCCATCAATGTAGGGACAGCATGGGGCTTTGATTGGGGGGGGGGTGGTGTAGAACGCCACCACAGAAAAATGGAAAAAGAACACCCAAGAAAGTAGGCGTTAGTGCGGATTTCGAAGCCATGGAAATACAGGAACCTCCACGGAACATGACTCTTTAACTAATAACCTCCACACCATTCTGCTTTCTTGAATTTTCCTTTGTTTTGTTTGCCACTCCTTCTTTATAGGAGAACTATAACATTCAGCTCTTGCCAAACTGTAATATTTAACGGGACTGGATTCAGAACTTTTCACTAACCGATACCCTCTCGCTCCACATTCCCTCTAAGGGGGGAAAGATTGATATTTAGTTTGCAAAGTTATTTTCATGACAGCAAAGGTTATGCGCCAATAGTTTGAATATTTTGAGACAACTGAATGTTTTTCCTTTGGTATATATACATTGATTGATTTTTTTATATTGTGATGATTTACTTGCTGTGATGAATATGCTTTTAATTGAGTGGAGTCCACAACAATAGAAAAACTAGATACAACTATAGAGGAAAACTTTTTATTGAGGGATCTATTTTTTTAACATAATGGCTACAATGAGTGGAAACTTCTGCATTGTTCTTACTAGATTCATTTTTGACCTTTAAAAAACAAATTGACAAGAGACAAGCAGGATAAAATGACCATCTGTTTTACCACTAACGTTATTTTTGATAAGCGGTACCCCAAACGAAACGGACCTAACACCTCATGAGACACTTTTTTTGGGATCCATAAGTAACTTTTAAAAATTTACATATGAAGTATTGCAGTGCTGACTAATATGGAACAAAACTTTTAAGTCTTTACACCTGCAGGTAAAAACTATTTTTCCTAGCATGTTGTTTATGACAGCACTTGAATTTGAACCTGGAGAGTGAGCTGTGTTAAAGGTCTGTAGACAAACAAATCATCCAACTCCCAAGGAGAAACAAGCCATACCAGAGAGGGGATCAAGCCGTGGACCAGGTCATTGACCAATTGACTATTGAACAACGTACTCAAAATTCCAATCATGGGTTCCTGCTGCTAACAACTCAACTGTGCAGGTGACTATTGATGCCAAAAGATCATCGTGGGTCCAGAATCATAGAGGGCAGCCTGCATGACATCCAGACCAAAGCCTCATTCATTAGATGAAGATTTCCAGATATTGATATTCTTTGTTTTGGGGTATTGGACCCCAAGACCCGATTCATACTTTTACTGTGCATGGTTCTACAGGTATGTTCTTTGCCAAAGAGCCCACTTTAACTGTGCTTAATTTGCCTTACAATTCATCCATCTTGTTTGCAATTTTATGACAGATGTTGACCATGTACTTGAATTCTTCTTGCTCTAGGAGTTGGAACCACAACCTAATCTCTATTTTTCTGCAGCAACGTGTTTTAAGGAAGATTTGAACCATGGAGTTATGGATGGTATAGGAGGAAAGGCTAATTAACTGCAAGCACTGCAAGACAAATGAACTCCTTTTCATAAGCAATATGTATTTATTGAATATTTGTAACTATTTTATGATTGGAAATCCTGCACCATTATTATTTAAATTGTTTAACCTGTATAGCAATTGGAATAGTATAATTGACCAAGATTAGAAAATGTTATTAGCATAACATGGTCAGCACTTAGAATACAGGCAATATGTAAGAGTAAATATTTTTGGATAAAAGTTTCTAATAAGTCTATTGATACTTGGTGAAATGCAAAAAGTTTAAGAATTAATGTTTATATGTAATTTGGACTGCTAATCAAATTTTAATACAAAATTATTAGCATTTGCAGCATTACCAGTTAAAGGTCAGTCCAATTTAAATTTTATTGGTTATTGATTTTAATAACAGAATGAATAATAGAGTTTAACATAAAGGGAAATTTGTTAACTATGAAGAATGGTAGTAAACTTGAGGGACAGTCAAGTGTTTTGGGAATAGAGACACTCAGGACAAAATGTCTAAATCTATTGATATAAGGTGAAGATAAAGTTTAAACTAGAAGTCTCTAGATACAAGCAAAATGCACTATTTGTTTGATAACTATTGTTTTTCATGAAGAATGTGAATTTTATTGTGTAACAGTAATTGATACAGAAGGATGGACAAATGTGAATATTAATGTATTAGGAACTTTGCATTAGAATTAGATGCAACATTAGTACAGAAATTTTATGATATTGGGTTTTAAGGTTTAAACGTGCTAAATTAGATGCAGGGTATAGTACAAACCTTTAAAGTTTGTAGAACATGGTAGAACGCTATTTGTGGGATAGTGCTGACAGTGTTTTTAGGAACTGTGGTAATTAGGGCCATATAGACAATTATTTACAATCAATTGCAGTTCAAGCACAGACCAAATGAAACATTAATGAGTCGGACTCAACTATTTAGCCTCTATAGCTATTGAAATGAAGGCTCTCAATTAAGTACAATATCAATATTAAAGACATTTATTGTAATTTAAATAAATGCATTCTGATGTAGCTAACCTTCTTCAGACTGCCAAGTGCAGGGCAAAGAAGTCGGCATCTAGCAATGCCAATAAATATATTTCATCACCCCCTTCTTTTAAATACCTAATGTAATTTAGCATGTGTCAAAATAATAAAAAGCTCATGCAGCTCTCATCACTAAGATACTTGTGAACGGTGAGGGTGATGAGAGCAAATTCACACTCCTTCCGAATGATTGCAGTCCTACAGATCTGCAAAAGAACTGAGTGTCGATTGCCACTTCTCCTGAAGATAAATGTCGAGGTGGGAATGGCATGAACTCTAATGGAAGTTGTGTTGTGCTGCAAGGAAATAACATACTGAGTAATACTTCACAGATTGAACTTAGGGTAAGACAAATTATACATGTAAAAAAGATTTGTTGGAGTGCTTCAAACTTATATACTATTTATAAAACAGTAAAAATGGTATCTGAAGCAACCTGGTTTTTCTTGTTTTATATTTAAATTTATTAAAGTATGCATGGGAGGTAAGTTTATTAAAAAGTCTAGCTAGTAAGAAGCTGGGATGTTGAATGCATGTATGTTGCAGCATTGCCCAGGAATTCATTCTTAAGGTTAAAAGGGCAAGATACTATTATAAAATAATTAAAATGAATAAAACACAGATAAAATGTATGAATGTGTCATATTTTCTCATTACATAACCAAGATATTGATTTTAAGTGATGAGCCAGCATTTTTTGAACATCATACATTGACATATACAGTGCAGTCAAAAAATATTCAGACCCCTTCACTTTTTTCAGTTTTTCTATGTTGCAGTCTTGTGCTAAATTCATTTACATTCATTTTTTCCCACATCAGGCAACACTCAATACCCAGATTGACCAAGTGAAAACAGATTTTTAGAAATTTGTGCATATTTATTAAAAATTAAAAAAAACTGAAATATCATATTGACAAGTATTCAGATCCTTTACAAGGACGCGTGAAATTTGGCTCAGGTGCATTCCATTCAGTTGATCATTATGGAGATGTTTCTACACCTTGTTTGGAGTCCACCAATGGTCAATTCAATTTATTGCAAATGATTAAGAAAGGTAAACACCTACCTACAGTATAGGAGTTCCCACAGCTGACCAACATATGAGGTCAAATGAATTGCCTGCAGTGCCTTGAGACAGGATTGCGTTGAGGTACAGATCTGGAGAAGACTGCAAAAATTCCTGCAGCATTGAAGGTACCCAAGAGTACAGTGGCCCTTCATAATTCTTAAATGGAAAAGTTTGGATCAACCTAGAACAGGTTGCCTGGTGAAACTGAGCCATCATGGGAGAAGGGTCTTGGTAAGTGAAGTGACCAAGAACCTGATGGTCACTCAGGCTGAGCTCCATAGAACCTGTGTAAAGATGGGGAAGAACTTCCAGGAGGACAAACATCACTGCAACACTTCACTGATCCATATTTTATGACAGAATGGCTAGACAGAAGACTCTACTGTCAGTCCACTTGGAGTTTGGAAAAATGGACCTAGTGTACTCTCAAGCTGTGAGAAACAAGATTCTCTGGTCTGATTTCACCAAAATAAAAATTATGTTTGGAGGAAACCAGGCACCATTAATCCTCTGTGCAATGCCATTCCAGTGGTTAAGCATGGTAGTGACAGCATTATGCTATAGGATTGTTTTTCCAGAGACATGGGGCCTCATGCATAATGCCGTGCGTAGAATTCGCACTATAACATGACGTAAGCACAAAAGCCGAAATGTGCTTACGCACAGAAAAATCCAGATGCAGGAATCTGTGCGTATGCAAACTTCCACGTTCTTCCACTACGTAAATCCCGATCAGCGTGAAAAGTCCCGCCACAACTCCTCCCAGAATTATGCCTCTTTGAATATGCAAAGCAATATAAATAGCCCGTAAGCTCAGCTTTCTGTGAAAGGGCAATGGCAAAAGTACGAGGAAAAATAGAAGAATTTCGGCGAATACCAAATGGAGGCAAAGAAAAACGTACTATTTGTTGGTTTAAACAGTTATATAAGCAACAAAAGGAAGTTGATCGAGTGACATAGCGTGTCGGAGAAACTCGAAAGCTCAAGTTCACACAGTCGCACAGTGCCCGAAATAAAAAAGAAGTTGTCACATATCAAAGTCGCTGAGAAAAGGCGACTCGTAGTCCACCATCTGAGTGTCATATGAAAGCTTATTAGGGTACAGTGAAAAAAAAAAGGCACACAGTGTGAAAAAAGCACGAAATGTCAACTTTAATCTCGAAATTTCCGCTTTAATCACGTAGTTTATTTTGTCATTAAAGTAGAACATCATAAACTTCATCTTAAAATCGTTTAATTTACTAGTTTCTCAAATCCCATTGTAACTAAAGTAGCACGTTAAATTCCTTGTTGTGTATTTGATATTATATGTGCTCTATGTGCCTGAATCACTATGGGCTCTTCCACCAACAGGACACAGAATCCATTACATTCGTAATATTACAGGTCTCAGAATAATTAAAATACTGAGAAGTATACGTGATATCATTTTCATGATGATATGAGTTAAAGCATGTTATTAAACATGGGAACACGGTGGCGCAGTGATTGTTCATATCTTATGCAAGATGCTTGCAGCGCCATGCGCGACCTTCGATGAAATGCTCTATTACAGAAGTACTGTGTTTTTCAAATGTACTAACCCCCAATTCCTGTCCTTACTTTTCTTTCTCCAAATACCCAATCGCCACACAATCAGCTCTGTAATAGACGTTAAGCCATCTGTAAGCTTAGAACTCTGATTCTTCAAAACTTTTAAGGAACATTGAAATATCTTCATAATGTTTAATTATTCTATGCATCTATCCTTCCAGTGTCGCGCCAGCCACAGCATGAATACAGCGTGAGGCAGGAACAAACCGTGAACGAAGCTCAAGCTCGCTAGCGCTATGGCATCGTGTAGTTAAAGTTAAAGTTTTATCTGTATAATATAATAAACATATTTTGCTGCATTTCATCTTAAAAATGATATCGTCATCATATCTAAATATGCGCTTTATAAAGTGGCCCAGGTTGTGCAATATTATAACTGTATCATAAGTACAATTACCTCACGGTAACTTGCAAGTACAAACAGTTCTTCAAGGAGCACATGATGGACTGATTGAGTGCATGTATGGGATGAAACTGTTTGTGAACCGTGAGGTCCGAAAAGGAAAGGCTCTGAAGCATTGGTCGGATGAGAGCAGTTCAAATAGCGAATGGCTGAGGCAACGAGTGCTTGATGCTGTATACCGATAATTCTCTTTCCAATCGCTGTAGATCTGTGATTCACACTCAGATACAGTGATATAAATACTCGAGTGGTGCAGTGAGAGTAATATGGAAAAAGATGATCCGCTGTGGCAACCCCTAACAGGAGCAGCTGATAGAAGAAGAAGAAGGTGCAGTGAGAGTGACAATGCTAAAGCAGTTATGGTATTTAGAATAGTTTGACCATTCTGTGGACCATTATATTGTTACAGGTTAATTACAATCAGATGCTTTAAACTTATAAACAATATGCAGTTAATTTCAGTGTATTTATAAAGCCGCATCAGGGATATGGATCTAAAAAAGAAAGGGTAATCACACAGGAACAGTAGCACTGCTTTGATGCTGGGTGCCGCCAGTCTGCAAAACCAAGCAGAGAACTTGCATACGACAGGGTATGAGCTACCGTGGAAATGTGCATGGCCTTACGCCAAGTTTAGGTTTTATACATCTCGATTTGAACGTGGAAACGTTCTTATGCAACATTTCTGTGCATACGCACTGTTTATACATGAGGCCCATGGTCTGGAAGACTAGTCAGGGTTGAGGAAAAGCTGAACAGTGCAAAATGCAGAGATATCCTTAACAAAAGCCTGCTCCAGAGTGCTCTGGACCTCAGAATGGGCAGAAGATTCACCAGTAAACAGGACAATGACTCTAAACACAAAGCCATGGCACATAGGAGTAGCTTAGGGACAATTCTGGTAATGCCTTGGAGTTACCCAGCCAGAACCCAGACTTGAACCCAATCGAACATCTCTGGAGAGACCTGAAATAGCTGTCCACCAATAGTTTCAATCCAAACTGAAAGAGCTTGACAGAATTTAAAGAAAAGTGTAGCAGAAAATCCACAAATTCACATATGGTAAGCTTGATGCATCACACCCAAGAAGACTCTAAGCTGTTATTACTTCCAAAGGGGCTTCAAATAAGCACTGATTAAAGGGTCTGAAAACTTGTGTCAATGAGGTATTTTAGTTTTCTATTTTTAATAAATTTGCAAAAATTCCTAAATCCTCTTTTTACTTTGTCATTCTGGGTTATTGAGTGTTGCTTTCCTTTAACTTTTTTCACATTGTTTGCCACTGTACAGCAATAGTCACTATTGACTTCTATTATGTCAAGTTTTTCATTTTATTCTGCATGAATCTTGGCCACCACGACAAAGTACATGGGGTAAGTAACATATAAGAAAATATCATTTTTGGGTGGAGTATTCCATTAAGTTGTTGAAGGAAGACATCTCGTGAAGAAGAGTAAGTAAAAACGATAAAATTATTAGGCAAGCTTTTAAAATGTGGAAAAGAATGTTGTATGGGATGGTGTTTTGTGTATGTTCGCCTTAGGTCTTTGTTGGCCTTCTCAGGACACACCTGCCTAGAAGATGTAGGTTAAGTTGGTTGGAGATTCTAAATATCCTATGTTACTGAGTGAGTGAGTGAGTGAGTGAGTGAGTGAGTGAGTGAGTGAGTGTATGGGCATTCAGGTGCTCTGTCATTGACTGATGTGACATCTATGGATAGTTCCTGCCTGTATCTGATGCTGAAAGTACAAGCACAGCTTTCATGACCTTGCACTGGTATAGGTAGGTTCATAAAATGATGTTGACTGATGAAGTAGTCGAATTCCTGCAGTCACTGTATGGTGTTATTTGTATATATTGTGGTCATCAGATTGCTAATGCTGTCCAGTATTTTTGTGTACATCTATGAGATAAATAGTAACAGTGATAACCATAAAGCCCTTACAATGAAAATCGGTGATGTAAAAGGCAGCTGGAGGACAAGATAGCTGCTAATGCAATAGCTATGCCTAACAGTTTTGTTTAGTGTCCTAGCAGCAAGGCAATGGTCAGCAAGCAGGTTAAAGTTATTAAGACCAGCATATGGGGAGAATAGAAGATGCTGATAAAGAAAACAGAAGAGGCTTATTTATATTCTACTTGGGTATAACTCCTTGAAGAGGTTGGTAACATGCTACAGGGAATATTCAAGTCATATTAAACATAATGAATAAGACAGAGAGTATTTTGATTATAATGGCACATTTCTTATACATTTAGTGTTTTTGATGTATATAAAGAGTTTAACTTTAACATCTGATTGCTAATCCATTCAGGTGTGTGGTTCAGTGTGTTAACACGTGTATTGGAATTATATGTGGATGTGGCTCCTCTTCACCATTTTTAACTTGGGATTTCTGTGATCCTGCGCTTGCACTGATTGCACAACACAACATCTGTAAGCACCATTTTGAAGAAAGAAATAGATTAACGTACCAACAGTAGAAAACCGATTTGGAGATGAGAATGAAGAGGGCACTGTTTGTCACATTGCATACATGATGGGATTACTCACATGATAAGTTTCTATAATGTGAACTTGTGAGAGGAGTTTTTCTTAAATTGATTTGTCTGAGGAGTGCTAGATGGACTTCTGACCACAAAAGAGGGAATGAAGGACTCCATTTTTAAATACCGCAACAGAGTTTACCTTAAATCAGACTGAATTTCTATAGAGAAAGTGGTGCTTGCCCCTTTTTTTGGATCGTAGTTACAAATTTTTTCACTCTGCTAGTGTCATGTGTTGCCATTGCTAACTCTGCAATAATGGCTGAACGGGGCTGTACTTTCTTTGTTATTGTGAAGTTTTTGTTAACTGTATTCTCTGTTTTTCACTGTTGTCAAAGTGGTTAAACTGCCAGATCATAATCTTTACGTGCACTTATTTACTTTTGATTCGTTATGTTTTAGCTTTTTGCTCATTGATGTACCTAAACCTCTATTTGCTAATTTATTCATTTGGTTATTGAAGGATTACATTTGTCTGCTACTGTAGGTAGGTTGATATTGATCTTACTCCGAATGTTTTGAACATAAAGGTGTGCCAGTAGGCCAATTATTGTTATTCAATTAACTAATAAAAAACACCAGTGGTAGATGGCTAAATCTGAATGGTTTAATCAAACAGTTTAAATACATTTTTATTTTAATATTTTTTATATTATTTTTTTAATATTTTTAATTTGATCATAATCACCTGATTAAGAACAGTAGCCTATAGAATCTACATAAAATATTCATAAGTATAAAGTACTTTTCCAGTGTAAACAAAGGTGTCAATTTATGTTAAACAATCACATCATTTCAAACAATAGCCTATAAACAACAATGAAATAAAACATTTTGATTTATTTGTTGATTATAGGGTACTACTTATAAAAGTGAATGATAATATAAGTACAATTAGACATTTTTAAATACCTAAGATGTGTAGATCTGGATGTGAGGACAACTAAAAAGAAGAGGAGGGCATCAAGTGCACAAAGCAATGTGGGGCTTTTGTGTTTTAAATGTTTCTGCAGATTGAAGGTATTTGACAATTTACTGACCACTTCCTTAAAATATTGCCAGCAGATGGCCTGTTTCAAGTTTTGTAATTCTCCTTTGTCATTTCTTTTGAAACCTAAATTGTCAGAACTGCAGACGTTATACTAAGTTTGAAAATGATGTCTATCTTCAAGATTTTTTTCCAAGGCAGTTGTGATAAATATGCTGCAGTTGTATGTAAAATCAGAAATTGTCCATTCATGAATGTTATCCAATTAAATTAATTTTTGGGGTATTGGAAAGTTTGTGGTGTAGGGGGGCAATGTTGTGGGCCCTAAATAGACCAATAAAGTAGTATCAGTGATACCCATGGGTTGATAGGTGTTGTAGTGTCCATGTATTCTTTATATACTACTGGTCATTTTTGAAAGTAACATTTGAATCCTTCTTACTTGATGACATTTTTCCAGCGCAGGGGATGTGCCACAGTGGTGAGGCGGTTAATTTACAAAGTGCCTGACTTTATATACTCAGGAATGACTCCGTATGTTCAGAGACTGACTTTATATATTCAGAGAGACTCCATATATTCAAATGCAGAATTAATATGCAGTATTCAGTAATAACTCCATATATTCTGAATTTGACTTTATATATTTAGGAATGTTGTAATGGGCTGGAGCCCTGTCCAGGGATTATTCCTGCATTGCGCCCTGTGCTTGCTGGGATAGGCTCCAACCCCCTGTGGCCCTGCTCTGGATTAAGTGGGCATGATATGGTATATTCAAGAATGAATCAATATATTCAGATGATGAGTTTATTCATGCAGGAATAATTCCATCTATTCAGACACTGACTATATATTCAGAAATTAAAAATATTGCTACCCCGTAATATCTATATGTCTGTCTGTCTGTGTCTCTCTAATGGAAGAGATGTGCTGCCAAGAATAAGGTGAATAGCAGAGGATCCAGTCCAAAAAGCCTTCTCTATGTACATTGTGTATGGTGTCTTTATCTACACTGTCTGAGACTACTAATTATTAGGATAATTTCCCTAAGCAAACACAAATGTTGGTCAACAAATTTCCTGGAATGCTTTGTCATGGACACATAACCTAAATATTACAACTGGGACAATGTGTTTAGATAATAGATATGACAGCAATATAAAGTTACTGATTTTACTTTAAACTTTATAATCCTCTCTGGTCAAAACATTCTGACCAAGCTATTTTTTTTCTTATGAATTCTCTATTCATCCTCTGCTCACATACTACTGGAAAGTGTCTTAGGTAGATACAGTTCCTCTCTATTTCAGAGTGCACACACATGCGACTAGAAGGGAGCTGAGTGTACCAATTAGATGTAATTACCCGCCAGGCCAGGGGGTAGCGGGGTGCTCTAAACCTAACTCTGTTATCTCTGCACGGAAAATAAGGGAGAACCTGCCTGATTTAACATGACTTCTGGTTCTGTTGCCCAGACTGGTTCCACTTCTGGTCCCGGTGCCCAGACTCACGTCACTTCCAGTTCCAGGGTCCAGAACAATGTCACTTCCGGTTCCGGCCAGATGACATCACTTCCGGTTCACAGCATATAAAACCACCATCTTCCAATACCTCATCAATTCAGTCCTGGAACTCAACCTGACCACAACCATAACAACAACAACAACAACAACTCGTTTTCTTTGACCTTTTGCAGCCAGGGACAATATACGGGTGGCTGCTTCAAACCTTTCCAGTGTGTTGAGACTCCTTCTTTTACAAGAGTCAAAGGCAAATGCCCACCTGTACAGCTGTTCTCCTTTTATAATCTCCTGTAGACTGCTGACTGTAGGGCTGGTCTTTCTAGGGCCATCATACAGTATATCATAGCTGAATTTCCTATACTTTAGATGACCATTTTGATCCATGCTTTCAACCCTAAACCTTCTATTACTTCTAGTAGATAGAAACAAAGAGACTCAGGGTATCTAGTGCTCTGAATCTCCTCCTTAGTGGTCTTCTCTTTGTTCCACAAAGGTTCAAATTGTTTCTTGTTATCGTACCATATCTGGGTTAAAAAATTCTGAACCTTAAAACAACACAAAATAATTTCTGAGGTAGTATTCCACCAACTGAAATGTGAATGTTATTTTTCAACCAGGGCTTTTTCTCTGCCTTATGCTTAATTTCCTTTTTATTATTATTTATGATGTTTTTGGATTGTTAGCTTTCATGTGTTTTTTGTTGATATGCAATTTTTGTTAATATTGTTTACGGAAATGCTGTTCAGTTTTTATGTATTGTGTTTTTTTTTTGCCTATATATGTTTTTTTTGGGTGCACTCCTCAGAGTTGGGGCCACTATGATGTCACTATTGTGTGATCAGCCACCACCTTTTTATTGAGGTTGAGGAGACAGTCCCAGCAGAGTGTTATTGGCTGTTGTGGAGTGCATTTCGTTTTTGTAAGAACTGTTCTTGGATTTTCTGGTTAATTATGGATTTTTGCTTTTCCTTTGGATTTTTATTACTTGCCTTACAGATTGGACTTGTTAGCCTTGGGATTGCCTTTTTAAGCAAACCCTTTATGCCTTACTTTTGCATTTTTTTTTTCATTTCTTGCCAGTTTTGTTCTTCTTTTCTTAATTACTAACAATGTCTTATTTAAAAGATTCTTTGTTTTGTTTTTTGCATTTACACCAGAGGTTTTATGGTCATCCTCTACCTTTTAAGACACTTTTGTGTTTTTTTTTTTTTTGCAGATTTACTGTAGTGTTGAACTTTAAACGTCTGAGCTCCATTTTCGGCTTGTGCAGGAGCTGATGCCTTCCTTTTGAATTTGGAGTTAGGCTGCTTGTGGCGAGGCCTATTTTTGGGGTCAGACTTAGTGAAGTTCTTGTCTGGCTGCTGCTATTGAGGTCTGCTCTCCCTTTCTGTCAATTTGTGTGGCACGTATCACTACTTTGAGAAGCATGTATGCAATAAATTTTAATAGCTCAGACTGAGTTATACTTTATATAAGAACATTAAAGAGTTTTGCAGAGAACAGATCATTCAGCATAACACAGTTCATTACCTCCTTTTCACCTTTATCTCTAACAAATGCCATATGAATGTCTGAAGATCCCAAAGGTGTTACTTTCAACAATCTGCTGCTCAGACATTTAGTTCTCTAAGGGGATACATGTTTTCTCACATAACCAGACAAGTTGGTCTTGGCTAGCTTGATTTTTTTGTGCCTTTGTCTTTCTTGGAAACATTAATTTAAAATAACAGCATTAATCTTACCAATACTTCTATCATTGGTTTGGCAAATTTAGCTCTTATAGCATTGGATCTGGTCTAACATCTAATACCTTTTCAATAATTTCATCCTTTTTTGAAGCATAAAGCCCTACAGTAAATACCGCATAAAAATGCATACATTACCTTACAAATAAAGCCTACAAGTTAATCACAGCCTCTGCAGAGAAAGCAAGGTTAAGAGATAACATGATATTTTTAATATGGTAGTCCCTTGCTGTTACTTTAAAATGAACTCATCAATATATTTATATTATTTAGTTCAGTTTTTTTTTTTTATTATGTTAAGTGTTTTTCTAGGTAGCCTACCATACATTAAATATTTCAGTTTTTGTACTTATTTGGAAGGTTTTCAAACCACAAAGAACCAACGTAATAATGGAAAGAATCCAGAATGAAATGGTTCTCTGTCAGGCAATGGTTTTAGCGAGAACCACACAACCCAGTAAGGGGTCATAAAATGCCATTAAAGAGACATTGTTTTTAAGAGTGTACAATATCCTTTTCAAACAAGTTGCATTGTATTTGTCTTTTTCTAAACTCCATGACTGTTGTTTTTGGTCCAGTACTTATCTCTGTAGCCTCTGAAAATGGTTTGACCTATGTCCTAAGATAACTGCCATAGGAATTGTTTCATTTAACCAGGTTTTTTGTAGTCTGCTCAGTTTATTCATTGGGTGACGCCTGTTGATTTGTAAATGTTTTGCACCAATAGTTTTTGAGATGCATAATTTATTAAATACACATGTACTGTATGCACACATGGAGGTACGCACAAGCACATCCATACACACAGACACACACAATAACACACTCAAAGAAATGTGTAAGTGAAGATAGCTGACAGCTTGTTTGCCCTACCAAAGCACTTGTTGATGAAGAGAAAGAAACGGACACACAAACTCACACAATTGACATTAAGCCACCCCTGCACCAATCTGTCTATCTGTGCAGCTTTGTTTACTTAATTTAATTTAACTAGGGAATTTTGCCCCCTGCTCACTTCTCTTGCCAACCCTCGGGCCGATGCTACGCGCAAGCCACTTTGCGGTTCTGTCACTCGCGTATGGGGATGCAGATGTACAGTTTAAACAGATTGTTATTTTCATGGGAATTGTTACATATGCATAATAGAACTAACTATTTTACATTACAGCAATAATTAACCATATTAGAAATAGTTAAACATAATAATTTGAAAGTAAATTATGTTTCATTTTGCGTTACAGTTATACGTTGCATTATACAATTTTGTTCTGTTTGGATTTGAAATTAACACACAAATACTTTTTAAACTTATACTTTTAATGTAAAACTTCAGTAAGAACAACTTTTTGAATTAAATTTTCCTCAATATCGCATTGAGTTTTGATTCTGTGTTTGAACTTGCATCGTGACAATGCAACATATAACTGCACGTGAGTGAACTTAGTTTCTTTCTCTCTAATAAATAAACCAACTTTTTCCAATGTTTGTCTCTGTGATTTGTTAATTGTCTTTGCAAAAGCTATTCTAACGGGAAACTGTTAACGTTTTAATACGAATGGCATATCAAGATCTCCTTTGGTGTCTAATGTTATCCGCGGGAGATGTACTACATTACCTTTCTTGGATACATCCTTCTTTCAACAGTAATTGGGCGGTGGAAGACTGTACGGTGCTAACGGCTGTAGATATTCTTCAGGATATTGTAAGTTGGTGTTCTCATCTTCCGCACGATCACCACCAACTGTTCAGCATAGTCTATTGATACACATTTAACCAATTTGCCGATCGACAATTTTCACATTAATTCTCTTGACTTCATCATTTCTCGATGCTAGGATTGCTTGTGTACTCATTTCTTTTGTTGATAACCCTTCAGGATGAAATTCTTCAATACGATTTGGACATAATAAGACTTCTTTAATTGGGAACTTAAAGTGAGGAAAACGTAATAATTTATAAGAGCTAAGAGAGCAAGAACTGTGTCTGTCAAAAGCATTCACACAAATAAGAGGTGAGAGGGTCGTGTGAGTGGTTGAATATGGTTAAGAGGAGGGTGTGACTTGAAAAAAATCTCATGGCCAAAGTCTTGTCTCACGGAACTTGAAATTATCTCTTTGAAAAAGTCTCATCTCAAGATTTCCTTTTATAATAGAGAGATGTGTTTAGTTTCAAATTAAAAATTAATTCTTCACTTTACTCAATGTCCTGTTCATTTTACTCTACATTTATTTGTGTACATATTAAATAAGTCAATTTACTTGATTATATATTATTGTACACTACAGTCAGTTGTATTATATCATTAAATCTTCTGTTGACTGATTTCCTACAGTGTAATTTAAATGAAATTACTGTATGGACTATTCCACATTGATTTTTAGTTATGTAACTTATATAAATCTAGCAATTGTCTGTCATGTGATTAATAGTGAGCTAAAAAAATTCTATCCAGCAACAATTTACATTCTAAGAGAACGTTTTAACAGGCCCAATTGATGCTGAGGCTCTGGATGGGGTGTATAAAGAACTTTGGGTTTAGGATCATACGAGAAAGGACTGATCTCCAGTCAACTAGAGGGTTATACCCAAGAACAGTTATAGTCTGGATGATCCTTACAAGTCTTCCTTTCACTTTGTATTTTCTCCCTTGGTGATGGGAGTAGGAATGGTTCAATGAACCTTTTTGATTGGCTGCTGGTCTGGGGAGTTAACATATACTGTAACTGTGGAAGTGACCTCAGGTGAGAGTATAAAGAGACAACTTCAACTGGAAGAAGTGAAGAAAATCATAGTCAGACACAGAAAGGAGTGCATAAATGAGAGGACCAAAGTTAAAGTTGATACTGTAGGTCAGTGTTGCCAGGTCTGTAGTTTTCTCACCCAGTTGGGCTATTTTTGATCATCATACACGGGAAAAAAATGGGCTTTCACAGGTTGGGCTTTTTTTGGGCTACTTTTTTAAAACCAGTTTATTTTGGACTATTTTTCAACACCCAGCCACAACATTTTTACCATGTATTTCATTCATCAGTCCCCTTCCCTTCATATGCTATTTTTATTATATGTTCTTTACCATTGTAAAATCTCTGAGTGTGACGACCCACCCATTTTGTGAAGATCATCTGAAATATCTCTGGGCCATGTACCTAACAATCTTGCTCTGACACTGCCCCTTGCTTTCTTGTGTGTGACTTTGTCTACCCCAGACACTGGGATATTTTTTTGAACAAATATTTCTATTTTTAAGCTGTCCTTGGGCTGTAATTCTTTTGGGAACTGACAACCCTACTGTAGGTTAACAAGGAAACTGTTTCATATATAATGCTAGGCCAGAGTATGGTATAAAGGACTTCATTATTTTGATATTGTGTTGTTTTTTATTCTGCTTCCCCTATTTACAGTAGGATTACATAATCTGGCATTCATTCATTCATTGGATGCAGTGAACAACAAACAGAAGAATATTGCAACGCATCAAAATGACCCCAATATACTTCACAAATACTGATGGTTTATCCACAAAATAGCCATACTCTTCAAACAGTTGTTGAAGGAAAAGTCTAAAAAAATAAACTCTTTAAAAAGAGTTTAAGTGCATGCTTAATACATTGAGTCAGAATTTATATAGACTAGCACCTAATGGAAACATTAACAATAATGTATCCTAAATGCATTGAAATAATGTTTTGAAAATCAATTCCTTCTTTTGCAGCTAGAAACAAATAGCCCTCTTCAAGGCTAAGCCTACTGTTTTTTCAAAGGCCAGTTACATAAATTCTGTATTTAGTGTACTTAGCAGGAGCATTAATGTGTTTTATAACTTAAAAAATGAACTGAGCGAGTATTTGAAAATGCAGGAATTAACAAGACGTGTCCAAAAACAAGGGGCTGTGTGGTGGCACAGTGGTGAGTGTTGCTGTCTTATGTGGCCTTGTTCTTTGTCTCTTACAGTCTTAACCATAATATTTCAGTAATGGTGTTTTACTGGATTGTGCGATTCCTCGTAGAACCTTTGCTTGACTAAGAACCATTTCAATCCTATGAAGGGTTCTTTGCCTTTTCATTCCAAATGATATTTACACACACCTTGCAGGACAAAAAAAAAATTGACAGGGGGTTTAGAGGATTGCAAGAAATCCGGAAAATAAACAGTGTGCCATTCTCCTTGAGCTTGGAGTGTGATTAAGGAGAACACAAGGAGCTACAGTGGAAATAGAAAGAGGGAGATGAAGGTTCAGGTAGTAGCAGTAGTAGTAGAATTGTCACACGGAATTAGTAAAGTGAAATTCTTACTTGCATTCCAACCAATATGTGACACGCCACCATGAAAATACAAAAAAGCATAAAAGGTCACCCCTTTTCCATACTTCATTTCCTGAAGTCTAATATAGTGCCTCTTAGTGTATATAATGAATACTTAGGTCAATCTTAATTCTACAGTATGTTGAGCCTTTTTATACTATGCACTAAGTAAGGTAAAGATCACAAGACAGACGCCATGTTTTTTTGTTTTGATGGCATCCCCAAAGCCGAGACAGCTACGTTAAGGCATGCAACTATTTGGAGGCACTGTCGCAAAGTTACAAGTAAAATAAAAAAGTATTAATTCTTTTCTATTTCACATTTTGTAATCTGCTAAGCTATACTCTAGTAATAATCAGATATTCCTGATTGTCAGGCTGTATGGCCATTGGCCAATATTGCTTACAAATATCTGGTTACGGTTAAAATTACTGCTCGGTATCCTTTTGGTTCCCTTAGTGTAACAACTTGACGTTCAGCAGTACATGTCGTAATGAGAGACGGAGTAGGACATGACGTTAAGTATAACATGATTTAACAGTCTTCCTTCTTGTAATACAAAGTGATTAGGTAAGCATTACCGACATGGTGGTACAGTAGTAGGCCATTTGTCAAAAGACTGGATTCAGATCCCACACTTTGTTGTGTGTGTGTGTTAACTTCAAGCCGTAAGATGAGGCAGTAACCACTGGAGCACCACACACCCAACATGAAAACACAAAATAGCACTACTTTAAAGGAATACTCCACTCAAGAATGGTATTTTTTGTAGTGATGATCTAGAAAACTTTTAATTTCATATTTTCACAGAGAATGAAGTTAAAAAAAAGTTTACGACAGAATGGCACTCTATGGTGACCAGCACTAGATCAAAGCAAATGTTTATGAAAAAAAAAATTCACGTTACATGTGTCATATAATCCATTTGTTAGTTATCCAGTTGTATGCTCACAATGTGAAAATGGATGCATTTTTTGTTAAATTAAAATATTATTGAAAAAATGCTTCTGGAAAATTCAGCATTGGGCAATGTCAAGCAGGTGAACATCAGGGAAGTATCTGAGTGTGACACTGCCTTTAACACAACACAGTTTCTGCCTGCCCTCGAATGGAGGAGAATCCACCAGAGAACTGCTGACATCTTTTTCTGTCTGGACCCATTAGTTCCGAATATTTCTCTGTTGCAAAACTCAGGAATTCCAACGTCATTCTGGAACAGACAACTGACTGGAAAGTGTCTCTTCCCGGCAGAAAGTCTTTCACTGACTGCAAGAAGCCAAGAGTTACTTGTGACACATCAGGCCTTTTTTCTGTATTTCTTTTCAACTTTCATCACCATACATTAAATAGGATAACCTGAGGATCCCTAAACCTTGAAGTGTTTGCTCTTTTTTGCTTGACAGCATAAACAGAAAAATAATTTTGTATGGGATTGAGCATTTGAATTGAAGATCCACCTTTCCCCAGGACTCTTGACCAATGAAGCTTTTTTTATTTTTTTGGACATTTTTGATGTTCTTTGCTGTGGTCCAGTGTTCATCATCATATACCAGCCATTCTCTCACACATTTTATTTCCGTTCTTCCTGAATAAATGAGATAGAAAATTTTTCTCAGTCATCACTACAAAACACATGGGGTAAGTATCATATTAAAATAAATCTTACTTTTAAGAAAGAGTATTCCTTTAAATATTGAAACACCCACCATGTTCAAAACAGCATGCACTTCTAAATGAGTTCTTGTGGCAAGTGTGACACAGTTTGATGGGTACTGTTCAAATTGTCAACACATAACACCAAAGGGTGACTAGAATTGTTCTGTCACATAAACCTTCTTTATACCTCAGGTGCTTCACTGTTGAATGGTTTGAATTGGAAAATGTATTCCTGTAGTCATTCTGGGAAGGCAAACAGCAGCAAGATGCCACAGAGTTCTCAACAATGGTAACTTGTTGAGCTGAATTTGTGGAATAATATCCTTTGATGCATTTGTGGAAAAATATAGGAAAAATCTGACTTCTGAAATTACAGCAGGTCACAGTATTCTGTGTTCTTACATGGCCCCATCAAGGTAATATGCAGGTATACTTCACTTTATTTGTCATAATAACAGAATTTGTATGGAATTTGATTTGATGAAGAACAAACAAAATAAAAACATTAATGGAAGCATACAGTATAACGACAACAGTAATTATCATTCCCTAAGAATCTCTCATTAAATTTAACAAAAATAGAATTAGACACATTGTTGAAGAAAGCTCTTAAGATTGTGGCACATGCGGACTCATGCCAGTGCACAGTTAACCATTTTTAAAAAAACAACTTTGGGGTTATTTATTTATGAATGATTCATTGGACTGTAACTGCATATTTGTTGACATCATTTTGTTATTCCGTACGTCACCCAATTCACTTGCTGAATTCACTGGATAGATCATTAGATCACTGTGGGATACCAAAATAAATATTTTTTTAATTTAAATTGCAATGTAACTAACTGAAATTGACTACTTAAATATATAAAAAAAGAATTTGTGCAAGGGTTCTTTTAGTTTTTACTAAACAAGGGATACAAATATGCTGTGCATATCATTTATTTTGTAAACTTAAGGGAATGCTAGTTCATGATTTAAATAGACAAATTTACCATTAAACAAAATACTAAAATAACTCATGTATGAAGTATTACTTATAACATTATATCATTAAACATAACATACACAGTAATTTTGCAGTGTTTTTAGCCAGCTAAAACATGTATACATTTTCAACAAATAATTACTGTAAGTAAATGTACAATTGTGTAAGAATACATAAGCTGTCTTTTAAAAGAACAGAAGAGATTTGCAACAAAAATACAGAAACATCTTAATGGGGCAAGAAACACAAGTAAACACATAGACCATTCTATTGAAACAGGGATCTCAAAGACCATGGGAATAAAATAAACCCATAAAGAAAATACAAGAACACCACAGAAAAACATCTTTGTTAAAGCATGGTTTCAAAATCTATGTAACACACTAGAAATAAAACACATTTATTTATTTATAAAAAATAAAAACATAAATTCCCAAACTTTCTTAATTCAATTCAATGTCTGATTCAAACATTTGATACTTATAAACTTTTAAAGAGGTGCTAAATGTGTAAATTGCTTTAACAATGAAGTTCTGTGCATTTTGATGAATTGCATAATTTAAAAGGTTGGCATCAAAAATGTCTTTACCATATCAATTTCAACCCTCAGAATTGTGAGTTTTCATTGCAAAGAACTCAAAAACTCAAATAAGTGAACAATATAAAAACACCCTCAGATTGCCACTGCTTGTGTATTTTCAAGACAGTGTGATCTGATTACCAAATGACATTTGGATAACTTAATCTCCATCCTTTGTTCAACGCATATACTGGAATTCCTTGATTAAAAACACCTCAACATGTCACTGGCAAACTCTTTGTTCATTCTGTCCAGATGGACCCCAGGCTCATTTCCCTAACCATGGTGGCTCCTGTACGAGAGTTTGCCTGCCCATCATCGGTATCTCTGTTTGTGTTTCCTCACACTCTCTAAAATGATGTGGTCTGCATGTGTCTGGATGTCTTTGTGTGTGCACTGACACCGAGTTTCTGCCTTAACGATTTGTTGCAGCAATTTGCTCTGGTTCCCCATAACCCCTATAATGGATTGTGCAGGTAATGAAAATGATCGAGAAATCCCCTTTAACAATCTAAGTATGCTTGAGCATTTGATTTATTTTCCTCTTTTAAAGTTGCAAAGCTTTACATGAGAGGAGAGAACACAGTATATGCATAAAAACAGACAGCCAATGAGAAGTCCATGTAATGTGTGTTATATTTTTTATGTATAGATAACAAAAACAGGGAAAGGTCCATGTTTAATAAAAGAATATAATTCACAAAATAATACAGTAATACACAAGAATCAATAGTCAATTTTTCAGAATAACTTATACTGGGTATCACAAGAAGCAGCATCATGGCATGTAGCCAAATCTGTCTAACCTTAATGTGAAATGCACGTAAAAATAAATGTACTATACAAAATTTCTGATGATTAAGCTAAGAATCTTTCTAGATAGGAATATAAATGAAACTGATCAAATTATGGTAATTTTATCGTAATTACTATAGCCTTATAGTTTTCATTGGTGAATTTTAAAGTGGACATTAAGGGTCAGTTGCAGTGTGCTATGAGCTGGGGATGATCCCGTGCTGATCTGGTCTTAGTACGTATTCACAGAAACAAAACTAACTTTCGGGTTTAGCGCCATTGCAGTGTGCTGAAGAACTACAGATTCCACTGCAGCGAATCAAGACCATGACTAAGAGCAGTTGCAGTGCACTTCTTGGAAATCGGAGGAGGAGAACAAACTGAGATCTTTCATGATACGTATTCTATATGTATGAAACCTTCTTTACGAATATTGTCCCTCTTCTGACTAGATATTTTATTTGCTTTGAGATATGATTCTACTAATAACTAATGTTATCCTCCTGCCGTCATTAGTTTCCACGTAGGGATTTCAAGGCTTTTTCATTTCCTTGAAGTGAATAACATTTACAATAACAACAGCAACACTGACTTAAATCTAATGTAGCTTACCGATTGTAATTATATTTTATTAAGATTATATAAAGATGTGCTTTTTCCCTTTACACGGAGAGGTCTATGTAGCAGCATGTCGTTAATTGTCATTGTACCGCTGTTAAAGGGCAATCATAAAGCTAGCTGACAAAATCGAGGTGGAACACAAGGGAAAAATAAGACTAGCTGTGGATTAGTTAAACTTGAGACTGGTCTTGTTCCACCGTTCACTGAGACGACACTTAGACTTGAGGACCATCCCCTCTTAGCACCATACAATGTTGCTTGGACTTGATCCGCTGCTAGTGCAGTGCTATCGCAGATACACTACAACTGACTCTAAAAGTCGTATAATAATGGGAAGTAATCATTTGCTTAAACATTTTCAAAAGTATCTTTCTATCAAGGGGTCTTAGGGTGCCCAAAGTCTACCCCACCAACAGCCAACTAATACACCTAATTAGCATATAAGCTAAAAGTCTGACAAGGTTACAGCCAGTGCTTTATCTGTACTGTTAGTGTGTCCAGTGGGTCTTATTTAATGTCTTTACACAGATTTTCTCATTAGTGGGTATGTGCAATGTAAATGGCCAAATACGACCAATAATAAGTAATTATACTTAATGTGTATAGTAAAAAAAATGTGTGAACAGGTTTATATTTGCAAGACTCTCAGCCTGATATTAGAAAGGAAAGAACAGCATAAGAAACATAATTGCATTTAAGTAAAATTAAGAAAATGAACATTACACTGTTGAGAATTCGAATTTGATTTGGATATACATGACACGTCTGAATGGCAGCAAAAATGTTTAGGAAATGCCATTGATTTTCCTTCTTTGGAAAACATGATCATTTCACATTAAAGCAGACTTCATTATTTATGATTATATACATTTTTTTTCTTTTGACTTTAAAGCCACTTAATAGTAGTTGCTCTAGAAATAAAAAACACCCTTCTTCTTCAGCACATTAGAATATTTTTACTTTTGAGCAAACAATGTTGTTAGATAATCATGTTCCTTCTTAGACCTCTTCAACACAATTTCATTTAAAACAGTTGGGGTTATCATTAAGAGGGGACAAAAAGAAATCATTTCAGGACCCTTTCATTTTTTTCTCTAATTCACTGGCACAGTCTAAGAGGTCAAGGAGCATGCATGAATATGCTTTCATCCCGAGGAGAAGTAGGGGGTGTCACTATGGTAATTGTAATCAGGACAGACCTTCTGAACAAGTTTGTAATCTACACTGTAGAAGGCGATGTAAATGCATATGACTTTAAATGGTTTAGAACACAACCAGGAAACATGGCTTTGAGTTTGCTCTTGGTAGCAAACTTTTGAAGGATCAAAGCTACAGAGAGCGGTCTTTTTCGCTCTGTCTGTTTTTTCGTACTCAATTCGACAGTTGAAAGCCTTGGAGTCCTTGGTCTCTAGTGTTGACTGCTGCGAGATCTCAAACTCCACAACTTTAGATGGTGGCACCAGACTGACTGATACATTTCCAAGACCTGTAGAGTTGTGACGGAAGTAAACGCTGAAGGTTCCATTTCCGTGGTCGACAATTTTGCCAGTAATCAAAAGATTTAATTTTACAGTTTTGATATTGGAGTGAAAATCTCCCCATCCAAACATTTTCTTAAACTTCCCAGTCTTCACTATAGGCCGACGTTTAGTTCGTACATGACTTTCAAGGACATCCGTCTGGTTGACTAACCAGTCCCAGAAATCATTGACATTTTCCAAATATGTTATCTCCCGGGTGTTTCCCTTCAGGTCCTGAGATCCTCTTGCAAAAAGCCGAAGTGGATTTATAATGCGAGGACTGGCTACAGCACTTGTCAATTTGTCTTTATGGTCTGCTTCTTCCCATTCAATAAGCTCAGCTGCTGTTATATGGGATTTGCCACATGTAACCTAAAGAAAGAATATGGAGTTAATTGCAATTCTATGAAATCTGCATATGTTAGCACATTTAAAAGAATCTCTAAACCAGCAAGGAACATTTTATATTACTCTGTGACTATAACATCAGAAAATACATTAAAAAAACAAACAGATAGTATATTGACAGAATTATCATGCAAAATGAAGATTGTTAGACAGTAAAAAATAAAGAGTACAATTAGTATAAGTAATACATATAAGTAATTACAATTAAAAATGAGGAAACTTGTCATGGAAGTGTGCACTTGATTTACTGTAAATGAACTGATCAAGAATAAAGCCATATGAATCTGACGACCATATTCATTTCTACAGAAAAAATATTACCTAGATACATTCAGCAGGATCATTAGTGCCCACCGTACTTGCCTCTTCAGCACATTTCCCTGCACTTAACACTATGATTAATAAAACCACACAGTTTTAACCAGTGGAATTTTAAAAACTGTATTGCTTTAGCATTTTTTTTGTATATGAGTGTGTGTGTGTGTTTAGGTTTGATACCACATCCACTTTACAAAAACGCTTTAATGCTTTAAGTTGTTATAATAAGCTGAGCTGGTGTTTTACTGATAATTAGATGTGCTTTTTCTCCTAAGGTATGGATGAGGGCAGTAGGTTTGCAGAAACAGATGTTGTCGCTCCAAGGATACCAGTTACAAAAATATGTTAAAAAAAGTGGCCAGATTTTAATTACTCCATAATCTTCCTTTAAGTGCAATTAATCCACAGAGGCAGATAATTAGCAAAAACAACAGCAGCTTTCTTCATATTTACATTTCATCTTTCCTCGAAGAAAACAAAAATATTTGTGTCTCTTCAATGATGACAAATATTATTAGAATGCTTCCAAATCTTGATTTTGATAATACAATGCGGCATTTTATAAAACTACTGACAAAGAATGGGGTGATAATAAAAATGTGTCTTAATACTCTGTTGAATGAAAAGCAGGCATTACTAGCTTTATTTACATTCATAAAGCATCATTATTTATTCAGGATGGTGTGCAAATGTCTCTGCCAGAGTTGAACATTTCCAAATCTCTGCGTAATCAACAGGAACAGCTAATTAAACTTCCCTAAAGAAAACAGCATTTTGTGTGTTGTAGCCACATAAATAAGCCATTTAATTAAACATAGCAAATCCTTTAAAATAAAGAAGCAGTAAAATATGAAGCATTTAAATTTCTGTAAGAATATGCGTCAGTGCTTTATGTAAGTGTCTACATATTTGTCAAGTCATGCACACACCAAATTACCAATCGTTTATTATATATATTGTAATACTTAAGTATAGTATTGACAAACACACACATTCTCAAAAATTAAAAAAAAGACTAAGCATTGTAGCCTAAAGTGACTGAGTAGCCAGAAGGATGAAGTTTTAAAGTGAACTTGAAAGTGTCAGTGAGTATGATGTCCTACACAATCCAAAGCATTGCAAACTGAAAGAAACTGACAAGAAGACACCTGGCAGACCCAAAGTCACAACCCAATCAGAAGACAAGTTTCTGAGGGTTACCAGCTTGCAGGATTGATGCCTCACTTTGATTTTTTTTTGCAATTTCTCTAAATAAAAGGTCTACACTTCTCATTTCATTTGTTAATTGCTGTTTTCTTGCCAATATAACTGTAAAATTTCAGAGGGTGTAGTAACACAGTATGGTCCAACTCTGCTTTAAGACAGGCAGAGGGTTTTTAAGTAACCAACATAAGTTGGGACGCCTGTGCAAATTGTTTGCTTCAACTTGCAAGGCTTAATTTCCATTAATTGCTGCAGAACATCTGTAGAATGTAACTTATTAGTTGTTCCCTGAAGAAGGCTCATTTATAATGTTCTGAAATTTCCTTTTTTCTGTATTTGCTAACCTAAACTTTAAATTTAAACCACTGGCAGATTACTGCTTACCTTTTTACCATGTTAGGTCATTCATTGCATTTCAACTGATTAAAGTTGAAGAAAAACTGAAAAAACTGAGGTGCTCTAAATCTTTGGACAGGTAGTCTATATTCAAATTATAATATAGATCCAAACTGTATTTGTTAGTCTCTAAGTGCAATTTTTTACATTTACGAGGGTTGTCTGGGTTCCGCGCGGAATTTTATCGTTTGTCGAGTGTCAACCTGTCGAAACCTGTTCTGCTGTGTAGAGGGATTATTCAAGTGGTTGCATGTTTTTGTTCAGATGTTTTGCTCCCTCTCTTCCTTCAGAATGAACAGGAGAAGCAAACGAACTGAGAGTGCGCAGCCGGCGCTAGCGGCGAAGCTCCCGACTCCGTGCGTGCGTGACTTTTGAGTGATGATTTTTTACGACTTTTCTGATGGTTTAACAGCTAAAGAGTGCTGCCAAAAACTTTCTTGCATCTTCTAGAAGAATGCTCCAAAGAAGACGATGGTTTTTAAGTGGTTCCAGCGCTTCAGCACAGGCCACTTCAACTTTGATGATGAAGAACGTGAACCGAAACCGCGAAGTTCGACTGATGGCAGAAATGCTGATCGTGTGAAGGAGTTCCTGAAAGAAGATGGTCGTGCGACCATCAGGAAAATTGCCATGGAACTTGGGATGACCCGGTATGCTGTCGACACCATCATTCGACGAGATCTTGGCTTTACAAAGAAATGTGGCCGATGGGTTTCAAGGCTGCTGACTGTGGAACAAAAGCAAGCTCGCGTGAAATGGTGCAAGCTTTTCCTTGACAAGTTCAACAATGGCCAATCGAGGACTTTCAAGATGATCACCACTGGAGACGAGACCTGGATCTACAATTAGGACCCTGAAACGAAGAGCCAGAGCATGGTTTGGTCGAAAAAAGGGGCGCCGCCACCACTCAAAGCTCGGCGAATCCGCTCGGTGAAACGCACCATGTTTGCCATCTTTTTCAACATCGATGGCATTGTCGCGTCAATTCCGCTGATGGAGAGGAAAACTGTGACCTATGAGTGGTACACCACTCAGTGCCTGCCTGACGTTTTTTCTGCGATGGCTAGAGGCTGATCCAAGAACTTGCGAAGGCACTTTTTGTATCATGACAATGCGCCAGCCCACACGGCTAATGCGACGAAGCATTTCATTGAAGAAAGTGGTGTCAACATTTTGAACCCGCCACCCTACTCGCCTGATCTTGCACCATGTGACTTTTGGCTCTTCCCGAAGGTGAAAGAACCCCTGCGAGGCCACAACTTCGAAATTCGAGAGGAACTGATTGCAGCTGTCAAAGAACAGCTGGACAACCTCCCAAAGACAGCCTTTCGCGAGTGTTTTGCGTCGTGGGTCACAAGAGCCCAAAAGTGCATTGATGTTGGCGGTGAGTACTTGGAAAAAGTTTAAAAAGGATCGAAGTACATGAGAAAAATAGAAAAAAAAATCCTTGGCTACTTATTTCGAGTGATTCCGCGCGGAACCCAGACAACCCTCGTACTTACAATAAATTTCCTCTGCAACATATCAGACCAAGGTCCATTTGTAATGATTCTGCTGACTCTACATATCTGCCATTCAACCTAACATACTGCAGTTTAGCCTGACAACTTAACCAGCATTTTGTTACATTTTTGTTAAGTCCTGTAAAAAATAAGTCAGGAGGATGTATAAGGCAACAAATAGGTAAATCACAAGTAGCCTGCGAAGTACTGAAGTTAGGTAAAAACTAGAAAAGAGTGGAATGAGAAAGTCATTTAAGTCGGTGAGACATTAGACATCTTATAGTCAGAGGGGATGTCAAGCTTGTTGACTTTACAGTGGAACCTTGGTTTGCGAGCATAATTCGTTCCGGAAACGTGCTCATAGTCCAAAGCACTTGTATATCAAAGTGAATATAAAAATGATTAATACAAAATATAAAGTAAAAATACATAAAACAAATTAACCTGCACTTTACCTTTGAAAAGAATCATGGCTGGTGTGAGCGAGTTTCTAAACTCTTGTGGGATTCCACCCAACGGAATGACACGCGGAAGAGTGTCCCAAAGCAATCGCAGTCTCCCAGCGCTGTAGCAGTTCGCCGTAAAAGCGAATCCGAAAAGATCGCGGACATGCTATAAGCGCCTGCCGTCGATCGGTGATACAACGAACAAGGAACATTATAAATGTGCAAGGCCCTGCTTGACTGTTGTGTCTTTTTCAAGCTGAATAAAGCTGGTGTTGCTAAAGTACTGAGACTCAGCTTTGTGTTTTAGTGTGCAAGACGGGGACTCGCACGTCACAGCACACACGCGCACGTGAGCATACACACACACACACGAGTGCGCGCGTGCACACACACATACACACACGCACACAAGCGAGCACACACACAAGCGCGCGTGCGCACACACAGTCACAATGCTAATGCTTTAGTAAACAGTATATGCTCGTACGGATGTTTACTATGAGTGAGGCACGCCGACTCAGACGGAGAATAGGAGACGATTGCCCACAATCCCGCAGCAAGAGAGAAGAACCATCAGCTCAGTTGTGATCACATGACGCTCAGCAGACAAAGAGTATACTCGTACTGCAAGACCTTGCTCGTTTATCAAGTCAAAATTTATTAAAAATTTTTGCTTGTCTTGCAAAACACTCGTAAACCAAGTTACTCGCAAGCCGAGATTCCACTGTAGTTGCTAATCTGTTCACCTGTCAGATTACACAACCAGTATTCACAAATCTGAGAACATTTCAGGACAGTTTCATATTTCCAAAGTATTGCAAGCTTGTCCCTTATTCTGACATCAAATAAAATGCTGCAGACAGAGCTGGTGTTATTTGAATGTTTTCCAGAACAGCGATATCAGCTACACTCTATTTTTTCTTCCATTATGTTGTGGTACATAAAACACAAAACATGTCTTCTATTTGCAAGATCCAAAACACCCGTGCTCCTTATTCCTCAGAGCTGTATTATATGTATTGTATTGTACGTCCGTACATGATGCTCATTGTTCCTCAACTCTCTCACACACACAGAGACAGATCACCTATACAACTTCTAACCTGTTTGATTATGTTGGGGTGAATTGCAGACTGGTTGAACCGAGTCATTGGGGATGTCAGACTGCCTCCGACCTGCTAAAATTATGTAAATGAAGTCTATAACCAAAAATTGTAATGTGGCAGGACCTTTAAGGGACCGGAAGATAAACAAATAAATCTGCCTTCTGGAAGAGGTGAGTGATATCTTCATATGAGGTCATGGAAGATTAGTGTTTGCTCTGACCACACTAGCATCCTTATTCCAAATGGCAATGGCTTTACCTGTTTGTTAATTAGTCCTGCTGAACAATTTGTAAAAATAAGATGCAGAGGATAGACAAGCGCCTCGCAGTTAGGAGACCTGGGTTCGCTTCCCGGGTCCTCCCTGTGTGGAGTTTGCATGTTCTCCCCGTGTCTGCGTGGGTTTTCTCCGGGCGCTCCGGTTTCCTCCCACAGTCCAAAGACATGCAGGTTAGGTGGATTGCCGATTCTAAATTGGCCCTAGTGTGTGCTTGGTGTGTGGGTGTGTTTGTGTGTGTCCTGTGGTGGGTTGGCACCCTGCCCAGGATTGGTTCCCTGCCTTGTGCCCTGTGTTGGCTGGGATTGGCTCCAGCAGACCCCCATGACCCTGTGTTCAGATTCAGCGGGTTGGAAAATGGATGGATGGATGGATAGACAAGCAAAGGTGAGAGCTGACTATTTCAGGAGATTTCCCTAAGAGATGTTTGGAAGTGAATTTGCTCAAAGCAGAAAAATTTCCATTAAGAAGAGATCAGAAGAAGACTGAGTTTATCCTGTAAAATTAAAATGTTGGGTAAAGGAGTTAATGAAAAGTCTAAACCTAAAGCTAAGAAGTAATACACAGTAGGGCAGAGCCAAAGGTAAAAGAGTGACAATAGAAGGTACTGCAGGAGTTCCAGTTTTTCTGGGATAACACAAGTTGCCATCACATATTGCCTTTAAAAGGATAGATGTAACCAATGAATTATTCAGAATTTAATAAACTCGTGGTTAGAATTTTAGGAACAAAATTTAATGTTCACGATATCTGAGCAAAAAAGTACAGTGGGTAGACGAAAATCAATTATCAGTGGTAAGGAAGGATTTGCATTTTAAAGCAGTAAATATTTCAAAGCAGAAAGTGGTTTAGTAAATGGAAGAAGAGAAATGTGAAATGTGTAGATGGGATGTACATATATTTTGGGGACTTGATGGGGAGACTACAGATCTAGAAGAGAGCAAAGATATAGCCAAAAAAATTAAACGGGGTAGGAATGTGATAGTCTTCAAACAAGTTGCAGAACACCTTAGGTTTCAGCTCTTTAAAACAATAGTTTTTAAAAATAAAGATGTCAGAGTGGTTCTTCACAGCGATGCCATAGAGGAACCATTTTTGGTTCCTTAATAGACCCATCCACATGAAGGTTCCAGAAAGAACTTTTTTCTGTACAGTAAATTGACATCCGTACATTGACATTGACATTAAATAACCATGAATAAATGGTAACAGATTTGTGAAATACCAATAAAGTCATGATTTTAAAAGGACTCTTTCTGCATATGATAACACAGGCTAAGTCCAGGTTTTCTGTATCTGTTAAGAGTCCTGCTTTAATCCTTATACATCATTTAATAGTATCCGTATGTATGGTGTTCGCATCAATACCCCGTATGTATGACAATGTATGGTGTTCGCGTCAATACCTCGACTCAATACAAGTTAGAAACATGCAATGGGACTCTGCCTCTGTAGTTAGAACATAACATGGCAAACGCGGACGCAGTATTGCATGATTGGCTAAGAATGTTCGAATGCTACAGTGATGCGTGCTGGACAGTCGAGTATAATAAGTCGGTGTTGGTTCGACAGAGTGTGGTACAGAAAGTAAAGCTGCAGATGAGGATCTGAGTGAGCGAGAGGGGTGGAGAGCTTTAAATGTTAAGAGCAGTATTTTGTATTGTATTCTGTAGTTAACAGGGAGCCAGTGAAGCTGAGAGAGAATCGGTATAATATGTTCAGTGGATTTAGAACAGCAGGTTATTATCCTGGCAACAGAATTTTGAAGAAGTTGTAAGCGATGGACAGGTTTTTGTGGGATGCCAGATAGAATAGCATTACAGTAATCTATACGTGAGGTGACTCGGGCATTAATCAATACTTCAGTACTGTGTTGCGTAAGAACAGGGCGAAGTCTAGAAATGTTTCAGAGATGGAAGAAGACAGTCCGCGAAATGTTACTTATATGGGAGGAATTATTTAATAATAATAATAATTATTATTATTATTATTAGTAGTAGTATTATTTAATAATTGCCTTTATTAGTGTATAAATGGATATACATAATTACATTTAAACGATTCGCCAAAATCTGTTGTATGTAAACGATACTGTTTTAAACATTATTGTTTTTTCATCAGAAAACCCAGTTTCCACGTCTACATGTATTAGTTTAAATGGCACTTTTACCACTCGCAATTGGGCGGACGCGCTGACGTATCGTGTCGACTGCGCAACACAGTGAATGCGGCGTCTACCTATATATGTCTATGATTTGTTCGCTTTCCAACGTAGTGTAAATAAAGTAAATTCATCTCACAGTGGTGCGTATTCCATACGTAATGCCATGTAACACATTATAATTCTCCTGCTTTACGCGAATATACCCATGTCACCGAAAAAAAGACGTACAATTCCACGGTCCACCTCAGATGCCAGAGAAAAGTCTATTTCATGGGCATCTCAAACTCCACAGCAGACACAATCCAAAGTGGACGAACTTACAATAAAATGTGAATCAGAAAACTGTTTGTTCTATTTCTATGTTCTGTTTCTTTCATTTGGGAAATTCACCAGTTATAGATTCCTGGGCAACGCCGGGTACTCCTGCTAGTTTTTTATATTTCTGCATAGGGCCTATTAGCAGGTTTTCCCAAGCAAAAAAAAAAAAAAACAACTTTATACGTAGAGGACCCATCACAGAATGAAATGGTGCTTTGACAAGCAATAATTCTACAAGGAACCACACAAACCAATAAAGAAACATAAAATGCCACTAAAGAACTGTTCATTTTAAGAATATAAGGTTCTGACACCTTTTGGAGAACACAAGGGATAAAAGTGCCAACCGACTTAATTTTGAAATAGTGGCTAATTCAGATGGGAAATTGTTTATGCTGTTTTGAAATGGAGCCCTTGTGTTTCTTCCATTAGCTGCTAAATCTTTGCTGACATTGTACAGAAATCTTCCAAACAGTTTTAGCATTTTAAGACTTAGCCGAAAATGATAGTACAAAGGTTGAACAAAGTTATGAAATACTCAAGTCTGTTTACCAGTGCTCCATCACATCTCACTCAGTGCATGCTTTCTGAGTGTTATGAACTACAGATCAGAAACCTCATTTATAAAGCTTGTGTATGCTCAAAAAGAGACTTGAAATGTGTGTAAGCAACTTCCCATGCAAACATTAGAATTTTTTAAAGAAAACCTGATGTGAGGACATGAATATATTTATGGCAACTGTGATCCATGTGTACATAACATTTTGGAGAAACTGAGAAATGACGACACCCTTGATAAAGTAGCAGCCAAACCAGCTAAATAATGATTCGCAAAATCACAATCACAAAAAAATCATATCACTAAGCCATTATTATTATGTGCATTGATGCAGCAAACATATTACACCTCAAAAACAATGAATATGATATACTGACTGTATTTTAGTTCCCTTTTAAATGGGCCTATACTACGTACCGAAGAAGTTTTTTTTTGTTTGTTTTTTGACAGTTTATACTTCTCAGTGAAGTGGCTGTTAGGTCAGGAATATCTTGGCCAAGCTTCAATACATCATGCCTGATATGCTAATAGCAATTAACTGACCAGTGAGGCACTACATCCACTTTTTGTATGGTGTGCATGCACATACTTAAAATATAACATGTTTTTGTCAATACAAAAAGGAAATCTGCAGCAGTAATGTTAATCGGAGTACTACAATACACTCATATTGCAATAAGGGAACCTAGGAAGAATGAAGCTGCTTTTGATAACTGTAAGCAGTTACATTACATTAATACGCAAGTCATCTGTGATGACATGAGGTGGCTGAGAAACACAGTATCTCCGTGCCCTGTGTCAGCTTGTGCTTCATTTATTTTAAGACAAAGTAGCTTTGACAGACATGATGGTACTGTATGTGGTGGCTGGCTTGTTGGTAAGGTAATGGGCTGAAACTCTCAGTGTTGCATATGGTCTGTACTATTCATATTAACAGTAATCACATCATTACATGTGCCAGGTGATAGTGGCTGCCTGTTTAGACACTGGCATCTTATGTTTTTCCCTTTCCCCCAGAGCACAGTGGAGAAGCGCTATAATGCCATGCATGATCTTGTGCTCTCAGTTGTGAAGCACAGCCAGATACTCTTATATCCAGGTGTCAGGGTGTTGATACAGCTCTATCAGCCAATGAAGTACTGCAGCTTCGTGATTGCATATGCATAAGGTTGATTAGCATGTTCCATATATGGATGTTTCAGGGTGGTGTTCAATGCGCACTGCTGTGCACATATTTACAAGACGATTGTGATTTATAAAGGTAAACTGCATAGAAATATACGTACACCAGGTTTTCCAGATCTGATTTTTTTTTGCCTTACACATCTTCCTGTTTTTTGGAGTGCACATATTTTCAGGCTCAAATTTGTGCAAAGTTTTATAAACGAGGTCCCAGGTGACCAAGCCCTCTATTTGCCTGAGAGGGCTATTTGAACTAGCTACTTTTAAAATCTGCCAATTCCTATGCTTACTTTTTCACATTACCTCCACTTAAGATGTGCTATGGCAGATACACAGACAATATGTATAAAGGCAAGAATGGAGTTATAGTGATAGTGAACCGGGATTACAATACATCAATAAATAGTAAACTGTGTACAAGGTTGCAGTGGTTCTATGACTAACGAGTCCAATTCAGCCACCAATTACTTTGGACAATAATAAGATTGAGTTACATTCAGCCAAGATCAGCACCATGATTTATAAAGAGACACGTAAGACAACAGACAACTTGGAACTGCTCAGCATGGTACACTTCTAGTCCTTGGGGTCTAGTAAGAGGTCAGGCAAGTTAATCTGGGACACCCAGCACAACAAGGCATTCCAAAAGATTTAAGACCTCGTTATAACAGCTGTTGCTTTGTTTTACAAGGTAGTCCTTAAAATTATTGTTTGCAAAAGGCATGCAAAACAGTATTATATAGGCTTGGACACAACAAGATAAGCAATGTATATTGTTTTTCAGTGTATTGCAGTGTATTTCTGTACACATCGACCCATATGAGGAGAGAGCCATTACAATTAAACAAAACCTCTGCAGAAAAATGTTTTTAAGAAAAGGTAAGGTATTATTCATGACAATTATTATGAATAGCAATATCTTCTTTCACAGTTTCTGCAAATAGATTATATGCTACCAGGTAATAATAGTTTTTTTTCTTTTTCTTATGCCACTTATTTTAGGGTTTAGTGATATTAAATCCTCCTCAGAGGTAATCCCACTGATGTTCTGAAGTGTTTGTACATTTCAGCTTTTTAAAGCCCTAATAAAATGACAATGATATAAAAAGTACAAAGTATATTTGGAAAAGGGCAAAAAAAAAACGTCATTGCATGTTTCACATATTGTCAGCAATTTCATGAATGTCTGTGATAATGTGCAGCAGCATTGGTCATGCACACCACAGGTAAGGATTCCACATTTTTTATTATGCTTCTCTTATCTCCAGTAGGTTCAATTTGTCATGATACTCTTAAAAGACAGGATGACTTTGCCATAAAACTTTATTTACTGGGCATCGTTTAAATGTATTTCTATCATTCACAATTGGTTACACGATCATTCATAGGTTTAAAATTTGATTTGCACAATGAGATTTAAAATTTTAAGAATGGTAGAGAAATTTCCAAGGTCGATTTCAAACAAGGTTTGCAAAAAGACTAAAATAGCTTGGCCTGATGGAAATAATACTAGTAGTCTCCACTGTCCTTGAAACAGACTGCTAGGATTTACAATACAACTGTATGTCCTGCCCTTGCCACTATCCTTACGATAGATAGATAGATAGATAGATAGATAGATAGATAGATAGATAGATAGATAGATAGATAGATAGATAGATAGATAGATAGATAGATTTAAATACATTTTTAAATGAATGATCTTAGGCATAAGAAAAAATTATACTTCCAAAGGAAACTGGACAGCTTTTTTTCAGGCTGTTGTTATGCAGTTTAATTTATTCAACTGACTATAACATGTTAATTAGTCATTTAAAAAAATATATGTGTAAATACAAGACAGCAATCTGAAAAAATCTCACAAAAAATCTCTGTATATATATATATATATACCGTATATATATATATATGTGTTTATATGTATATATATATATATATATATATGTGTAAATATATATATATATATATATATATATATATATATATATATATATATATACAGAGAGAGAGAGAGAGAGAGAGAGTTTGTGCAAAGCCATTGGAATAATAAACCCTGAAATTATTTCTTTACCTGTTTTTATTTCCCAAAAGATTACTTGTCAACCTCTATCAATCAAACATTCTTAATACCTATTCATAAAGGTCAATTCATTGTTGTGCTCTTCAGTCCTTGAGTTTAGAAATGAAATTTTCCATCTGGTCCATGCAAGTGACCCCATGTGGCAAGGATTACATTTTGATGCATTTCACTCAAATGGCGCACAACAGACACCATACTTTGGAAGGTCATAATTTATATGCTTATATTAATTCTGTTCTGGATGTTCGCAAACGAGTGTGCAAAGCAACTTCAGTTCAAACTTTATTCCTTGCTAGGTCAGTGATATTCATATCAGAATTTCAGATACACTGGAAGATATTTGACTATTCAAAATTGAATAGAAAATGCTGACTGTCACAGATCAGTTACTCCCTGTGTCACTATCGGCACTGTGAGATTTTTTCAGATTGCTGTCTTGTATTTCCACATCACTACCATCTACACATTGTTTGTGTCTTTGGCTATGTCTTTTATTGTCATCAGGGAAATGAGCAGCCTTCTGTCTAAAAGAAAGGAGCAGCATTTTCTTTTTCAAGTGCTCACCTTTCAAGTGTTGGAGTCAGTCGGCATGTGGCTCTCTTATCGACAAGCAGCAGCTGACAGCACATCTTCTTGGCTGATTTATACTTCACAGATTCACAATAAGCCTTAGGAGTGCAGATGGTTTCAAGGCTAGATGAAAGCCATCAGTCTAACAAAATCACAACTAAATAATACTTGTTAGGGCAGGTACAGTTGCAAGCCCAGAAGAACAGCAGAGGAATAAATGCCTGAGCAGTCTGATGATGCACTGTAATAAGATATACTGTATGATCTGCTTATCACATTTCCCCAAGCACTTCAGCTTAAGCTTTACAATGCACTGGTGAGGCCTCATCTGGAGTACTGTGTGTAGTTTTGGTGTCCGTACTACACAAATGACATGGCAGCGCTAGAGAAAGTCCAGAGAAGAGTTGACTCCAGGGATAAGAGGTAATGAGGAAAGATGAAAGAAACTAAACCTTTTCAGTTTAATCAAATGATAACTAAGAAATTACCTAACTGAAGTTTATAAAATTATGAAAGAAGTTTGAAAGAAGTTTGCACAATGGATTCAGGTTGTTACTTTAAAACGAGTTCAGCAGGGACACGGGGACACAGTTGGAGACTTGTTAAGGGTAAATTTTGCACAAACATTAAGAAGTTTTTCTTTACACAGAGAATCACGGAGTAGTGTGGTGGATATTAGAATTCTAAGGACATTCAAAACTTGACGATATTATTTTGGAGAAATTAAGCGGATAGGATTGGAGAGTTTTGTTGCGATAAATGGCTTGTTCTCGCTGAAGTTGTTCTAGGAGACCTCACCCCTTGGCCTTGTTCATTTCCTAGACCCTAGAAGATATGAAAACTGTACACATGTCAAGCTTTCTTAGCTAACAGACATTCAGGTTTACAACTCAGTCTGACTGAACTGCCTATATCCATGGCACCACACTATTCTCTCTGTTTTGCAGTTGTGGTCTTTTACCTGCTTTTTAAGGTGGTGAGTTTTTCTTGAGAAATAGACCTCACAACACAAGTGTTAAGCATTTATACAATCTGTAAAATGTGGATAGTGTTAACAAGCAACATGTTTCAGTGATTCACTTTGATATGGCATCTCTTCTACCAGACTAAACTACAGTATCAAGATTTATATGGAAGGACTATTAATTGCAACCAAGCAAACCATATTTAAATGTTTATTAATAAACAATAAAAATATCATTTGCTAAAAAAAAAAAAAAATATATTTTATTTAAGGTAGGGAACATATCAGTGCAGTCCACTTTGAGGCCACTGTTTCTCTCTTTGATTAAAGTCTCATCGAGAGCAGATCAGTTCACTATCACTAAGACCTTAAGCAAACATAACAGGACTAAATAAAAAGTATTTTAAAATAAGCAGTTCATATATGAGAATTTAAGAGACAGAGAACCATGAGACATGGTTGTACTAAAAGGAGAAGGAACAAAACATCAGGCAAATAATATAAGCACAAAAGCGGCATAAATATAATCCTAGGCAAAAAACAAAAACAAATAAATGAAATGAATAGTCCAAAATAAGAGAGTGGCAAAAAAAAAAAAAATTTTGAAAAATCACAAGAGGATCTTAACAGACTGGATGGCTGAATGAGAAGAACAACCTTGAGCCTGATAAGTGTAGTAGCAATTAGGACCAAAGAGCTTCAGGCAACTACAAACTGAGAGGCATAGCTGAAGTTAAACAGCATGTGATGTATGTCTTTGAGGGCATGACATGATGGATTTATTGTAGTAGTAGTATTGTGATATGAATAGTGTACATGTGTCCAGCCCAGGGCCGGATTAAGAGCTTTGGGGGCCCGTAGCACAGTTCAAATTTGGGGGCCCTTTTGGTCTGCATCATCTGAAGTTTAGATTCTGAACAGTTCAAACCGGACTAAATAATTATTTTACTCTCGATTATAATAAGAATCTTATAATATTTATGTGAATTTTATGTGTTGGGCCCCTAAAGTTTTGTTGTGTAAGAAATTTACAAAAATGGCTTTGTGTACTGTGAGAAAGTTTTGTATTTACATTATTGTTCATGCAAATTAAAATAAAGGCTTCATGGAGTTGCTGGGAGAGCAAGTATCACAAAAATCATGCATTACTCCAAAACATCTGACTAGAGAATATATAATACACACACACACACACACACACACAAGGGGTGATCATAAAGTTTTGAATATGAACCCAAAAAGGGTATTTTATGGTGCTGATGTTATAAAATCAACCCCCATGTACAAAAATATGCTAGTTAGTATTTATCTTGCCATAAATACCTTTTTGTAGTTCAGTTTGGCCAGGAAACACACCCACTGTCTATAGAGTGTTATATAAATACTTCAGTAAGATTATTAATCAAAACCTGCTATTAAAGCTCTTCAAATATAACAGCTTACTTCAAATACTGTTAAATAATGCATGTATTTAGAATGGTAATCAGGATAGTTAGCGCCAAATGCATATTGCTTACATTTTATTGTATATTTATGCAATGTACTGATAATGTGCTGACAAATAAATAGTGTTAAATAATGCATATATTTAAATTGGTAATGAGGACACTTAACATCAAATTAATGCTGCTTAAATTTTATTGGATATTACTGATTTTAAATTGTGATAAAGTTGCATGAACCACATAATTCATTCCTGCTTTTAAGAAAATGATATATTTAAACAAGACCTAAAAACATATTAACAGAATTATTTGCATTGATTTGTGAAGAAAGTCCTATCAAAATACAGATATGCGCAGGAACTAAAGGATTCAACATATTTTAAAAGATGATGGTGCCATGGGTCCCACTGACTTATAGACTATAATCAAAGATGTAGCTGATGCTTTGATTTTTGGCACAAACACTGCAAAACATGCATCCAAAGTTCAAAAGAAGATGACATGCATTAATACAGTCAGCGTAAAACAGTGTTGGATATGACATAGACAAATCTATACTAATTAATAAAAGGCAAAGCCCTGACTGACTGACTGACTGACTCACTCATCACTAATTCTCCAACTTCCCGTGTAGGTGGAAGGCTGAAATTTGGCAGGCTCATTCCTTACAGCTTACTTACAAAAGTTAGTCAGGTTTCATTTCGAAATTCTACGCGTAATGGTCATAACTGGAACCTGTTTTTTGTCCATATACTCTAATGGAGGAGGCGGAGTCACGTATCGTGTCATCACACCTCCTATGTAATCACGTGAACTAAAAACAAGGAAGAGATTTACAGCACGAGTCAAACGCGGGAACGAAGGTAAATGACGTTAATTTTTGAGTGTCTTTTAATACTGTGTAAGCATACATATTAACACATGTGCAATTAAACGTGTGCATTTACGGGGTGATTTCTCAGGCTTAAAAGCTCGCCTTTTATCAAACGCGGGAACAAAGGTAAATGACGTTGTTGAGTGTCTTTTAATACTGTGTAAGCATACATATTAACACATGTGCAATTAAACGTGTGCATTTACGGGGTGATTTCTCAGGCTTAAAAGCTCGCCTTTTATTAAAAAGGTAAATGCAAACTGTTTTCATTCTGAAGGGCACAAACCACGTTAGATTTCAGACGTTAAACGCGCAAAAATGTCGGTACACCAGATAAATAAGCGCAACATATTATCAGTTGTATTGTATGCTTACAATACATATAGAAATGTGTTAATCATTAACTAATATTATGGGATGGTGTTTTTCAACTCGCGCCTTGATTTAAACGATTGCATTTCTTGGTGGGTTTGCGTAGCTTATTGTCAATATCTTTACACCTCTTTTTAAGACTTAATTTAAAAAGGTTTTCTTTTCTTCTTAATTATAATTTAAAAGCAATACTTCACCGCTGCGAAGCCCCTCTAGCGCTGATGTCCGAGGTTCGATTACCGTAAGCGAGTGCAGTGAGTGTGTACGCCTGATGAGCCAAGAATAAGGGGGAAAGACGTGTCGCGTACTCTTTGCATTATTTGACAGTAAACTATTTTCAACCATCCCATAATATTAGTTAACGATTAACACATTTCTATATGTATTGTAAGCATACAATACAACTGATAATATGTTGCGCTTATTTATCTGGTGTACCGACATTTTTGCGCGTTTAACGTCTGAAATCTAACGTGGTTTGTGCCCTTCAGAATGAAAACAGTTTGCATTTACCATTTTAATAAAAGGCGAGCTTTTAAGCCTGAGAAATCACCCCGTAAATGCACACGTTTAATTGCACATGTGTTAATATGTATGCTTACACAGTATTTTTAGTTTTTTTTTCTTTCTTCAGTAATATTTAATCTCCTTAAAGAAAAATAACATATGCATTTTACTTTTTTTGTATCTCTTTAGTAATATTTTAGTGTAAAAGGATAACCAGTATTTAAACCTTTTATGTTACTTTATAAATTTATTTTACACAATGTTGAAAAATTAATAAGAAAGCTACATATTTTGGCAGCTGCTGCTTTAATTTTCAATGAAATGAAAAAAGCTCTCCAAGAGAAAACGTCAATGAAGAAGAAACAGTTTGCACTCTAAAAAGGAAAAACCCTCATTTATAAAGGTTTGCTGCAGATGACTTAACTAAAAATAAATTAATAGTTCCTATGTGTATAATACATATTTATCTATTTTACTTATGCCTTTATTCTAGCAACTTGCAACATCTGAGGTACAATTTGTTACATTACTTTGTTTTTTTGCAGCACAGGCAGGTGAAGTGACTTCCTCAGGGTCACACAGTGGTGTCAGTACCAGGATTTGAACTGACAAGCTCCGGGTTTACTGAAATATTACTGAAGAAAGAAAAAAAACGAAAACGGGCAAATAGGGCTATGCATACAGATGTCCATCCATCCATTATCCAACCCGCTATATCCTAAATACAGGAGCCAATAAGTAGATATGTATATATACAGTATGTATGTATATATATATGTGAATGTATGTATGTATGTATATATGTATGTCTATATTTATATGTATATATATATATGTAGATATGTAAATTTGTATATGTATATATATATGTATATGTAGATATGTGTATATGTAGATATGTATATATATGTATATATGTTTATGTATATATATATGGTTACATAACTTCTTTAGCACACTACTTCTCCGCTGCGAAGCGCGGGTATTTTGCTAGCATTTAAATAAATTTCTAGATCTTTCTAATTTGTCTAATGAGTTTTAAGTCCACAGCGCTAAATTCCTAAATTGTATTAACTAGGAGTAGTCAACTCTAGTCCTGGAGGTCCACAGTGAGTGCAGGAGTTCATTCCAACCAGTCTCGTAATTAGAACCCAGGCCTAGTAGATTATGAAACTTGGTATTTAATTATATGGCCTGTTTGTGCTTTCATTCTTCCAAAACTAATTTTATCACATTGTAGATTTATACAGAACATTATCTGGAGTAGTAGGGTATTCTACCGTGTTAAGAAGGAGGCTCAGTTTTACTTCAAATGTTTTTACATGTGAATGTATGTCACTGATGAGTTTCTCCTTCTTTTGATGCTGCATGTTAGTAGCTCTGTTGTATCGGTTAACAAAGCAAGGTGCCATTTCCATTCTTGATCACTAAGCTCTGGAACTACTGTGTTTCCAGGAGCAAGTCACACAAATGTTTCAAAACTCATCCCCAGCCAATGCATCTCCATGTGGTACAGACAAGTATTCATCTCTGAATTGTCTCTGGTTGCTCAAAAGAAGTTAACACAAGATGTCACAACTTTCATGACAGAATACACTTAAGAGATTTGGAGCACAGTGCTTACTGGTGGATCAAGCAGTGTATTGCCATCGGACATGTGTGACCACATTTGTCCATCTCTCTGTTGATGCGTGCAACCAATCCTCTCACTGAACCCGCCATGCTCTGGGCACCATCAGTTGTCATGCTGGTTAAATTAGACCAGCTGAGCCCCAAATTATCAACAGTTTGGTGGACTATTTCATAGATTTCCTCTCCTGTTGTCTTGCAGTAGATGATCTGCAGTGCAGCAATGTCTGCTGTGACTTCAAATTGCTCATTATTCCCCTGAATGAAAATCAAAAGACATGCCATATCATGAACACTACTGCTTTCATCAAGTATTAGCAAAAAAATAGCATGTCTTTTGATTTTCTTTGCAAATGTATAAGTATTATTTTTTTCCATTTCTTAAATGCTACTTGTAATTGTTGGTGTGGAAAGATTCACCGCACTGAATAAGTCTGCCTTCTCTTGACACATCTTCTTAGCAACATAAGCCAGACATTCTTTCACAAACTCTCCATTGGTGAACTGTCGACCACTGGTAGCTATCAGCTTGGCTACTTCAAAACAGCAACAAATTAATGAAGTTTTTACCTGTTTCTGCTGAGCATCAATCCATTTTTTAATTTTGAGATTTTTTCTGACCTCGCATGCCCTAGTAGACAATCATATTTTTCTTTATGTCAAGATTCATAGTGCTGACATAAGTTGTATTCTTTGAAAACAGCTATAGACTCTTGACATATGATACAAACAGCTTTGTCCTTGCACTGAACAAATAAATAGTCATTGGGCCACTGTTGAAAAGATACCCTGCACTCAGAATCGATTTTTCTTTTCTTTAACATTGTTTAATGCAGCTAGTTTGGGTTTCAATTAATGAGTTTGGGTGAAATGATTATGGGAGGTGATATGGGTATTTATTTAATGTTTCTATAGTGGTTCCAGTGCCCATATTGAATTTACTTTAGTTTAAGTAGGCTTATGTTTGGGAATTGAATGATCAGCTGGCTAGGTCACACGCATTGTAGTTATTGTTTAAAGGACCTGTAAAGTGACAGCCTAAGGCCATATTCGGCTCGTGGGATGCACTTTGGGGATTCCTGCTACATAAGTAAGAAATAGAAACTATCGCTTAGTGAACACCTTTGATAATTTGTTTGGATTTGGTAAATCATTCTTAATACATGGACTATCTCATAGTTATTCTTTCACTTATTTATTAGCTGTATTATACCCAAGTAGGGGGATTTAGCTTCTAGCAAGCTCTAATAATGACACAGCTAAATGATTTTTTTTTAAAAAGAAGACAAATTTTAGTTGGAAACTTAACTAAGAAGTACACTTTTGAAGACCTTGCTATTTTAGGCATAGAGTTCACTTACATCTTAGAACTTCATTTTACATAGTATTGAATTAATTCTCTTTTGATCACGGTAATGTTTTAAATGAGTCTTCATTTTCCACATTTCTCTTAATACACGTTCCCTGCACAATGTAAGACGTTAACTCGTTATCAATGGAATTGTAAATGACTATGGTGCCACCAAGATGCTGCAGAAAATGGGCAAATTTACCCAGTGATCACCAAGATGGATGAAGAGTAGATCTGCATGACAAAATAAAGAATCAGAGGGTCCCAAGGAGAAGTGGGTGTACGCTAAGATTTCTGTAAATGTTACATAAATGAAATACTTAGAGGACACTAGTGAGAGAGAGAGAGAGAGAGAGACAGAGAGAGAGAGAGAAGCCCAGGAAGACAGGCATTAGGTCAGGCCTAGACTGCTTTAGGCCTTGGATGTCTTTAAGGCAATGCTGCTTTATGTGAGTCAGATATATATATAAATATAGAGAACGTAAAAGAGGCCAAACTTCAACAGCTGCCTCCCAGGGAGCTGTCTTGAAGGCCAGGTCTTTATAAACAACACAAAGGGCTTGAAAGAGCACTTCACCCTGGTGCTAAATACCACTGTAAACTAATGGGGTTATGCAAGACAATCCTGATCCCTGGCATGAAGCTGGGACTTAATCTTGGAATTTGTGTTAAAGACTGTCCCCTATTAGAAGTACCTAGAGCACTGTGTACAGTTTTGGTCTACATGTTATACTAAAGACATAACAGCACTAGAGAGTAAAAAAGCAGAGTAACTAGGCTAATTCTGAGACTCAGTGGTATGAACTACTGTATGAGAAAAGACTGAAGGATCTGAAACATTTCCGTTTAAGCAAATGGAAACTAAAGCTTATTCCACACTACCATGAATAAATCTGAAACAGTTTTTGTTTTAAGACTTTTACATCCACACTAGTGTTTTCAAATCATTAAATTTGTAATCTACTAGAAACCCTAAAAATGCATATATATATCTTGCTGTTTCCTTAAGAGGCATTAGATATTTGGAAATATGTTCTTTTGAAATTGTGGGCGTTTTAAGTACCAGAAACTATATAGATATAATGTAAAAGGCGATATCCCTCCCATAGTGATACGGCGGTACAAATCACATAAGAGTAAATAACTTAGCTTTCTTTAATGACGATTTACGCGGCATAACACACGAAAGGAAGCCATGACAACATTTTGTGTATAGTTTGTCATTTTCGTCACTACGCTGAAAGGATTTTCCGGACGGATGACATAATCTTCCATCCATCGGCTTCCAAGTGTTTTGGCAGCAGTCCAAGCCTTATACAGTAATCCCTCCTCCATCGCGGGGGTTGCGTTCCAGAGCCACCCGCGAAATAAGAAAATCCGCGAAGGAGAAACCATATGTTTATATGGTTATTTTTATATTGTCATGCTTGGGTCACAGATTTGCGCAGAAACACAGGAGGTTGTAGAGAGACAGGAACGTTATTCAAACACTGCAAACAAACATTTGTCTCTTTTTCAAAAGTTTAAACTGTGCTCCATGACAAGACAGAGATGACAGTTCTGTCTCACAATTAAAAGAATGCAAACATATCTTCCTCTTCAAAGGAGTGCGCATCAGGAGCACAAAATGTCAGAAAGGGAGAGAAAGCAAACAAATCAATAGGGCTGTTTGGCTTTTAAGTATGCGAAGCACCGCCGGTACAAAGCTGTTGAAGGCGGCAGCTCACACCCCCTCCGTCAGGAGCAGGGAGAGAGAGAGAGAGAGAGACAGAGAAAAATAAACAGTGAAAAATCAATACGTGCCCTTTGAGCTTTTAAGTATGTGAAGCACCGTGCAGCATGTCGCTTCACGAAGCAGCTGCACACAGAAGGTAGCAATGTGAAGATAATCTTTCAGCATTTTTAGACGAGCGTCCGTATCGTCTAGGTGTGCGAACAGCCCCCCTGCTCACACCCCCTACGTCAGGATCAAAGAAAGTCAGCGCAAGAGAGAGAAAAGTAAGTTGGGTAGCTTCTCAGCCATCTGCCAATAGTGTCCCTTGTATGAAATCAACTGGGCAAACCAACTGAGGAAGCATGTACCAGAAATTAAAAGACCCATTGTCCTCAGAAACCCACGAACCAGCAAAAAATCTGCGATATATATTTAAATATGGGGCGGCACGGTGGCGCAGTGGTAGCGCTGCTGCCTCGCAGTTAGGAGACCCGGGTTCACTTCCCGGGTCCTCCCTGCGTGGAGTTTGCATGTTCTCCCCGTGTCTGCGTGGGTTTCCTCCGGGCGCTCCGGTTTCCTCCCACAGTCCAAAGACATGCAGGTTAGGTGGATTGGCAATCCTAAATTGGCCCTAGTGCGTGCTTGGTGTGTGGGTGTGTTTGTGTGTGTCCTGCGGTGGGTTGGCACCCTGCCCGGGATTGGTTCCCTGCCTTGTGCCCTGTGTTGGCTGGGATTGGCTCCAGCAGACCCCCGTGATCCTGTGTTCGGATTCAGCGGGTTGGAAAATGGATGGATGGATATTTAAATATGCTTACATATAAAATCCGCGATAGAGTGAAGCTGCGAAAGGCGAAGCGCGATATAGCGAGGGATCACTGTATACGGTCTGCTCCATCTGCAGGCTCTCTCTGGTCTCCAAACAAGGAAAGGAAAGGACTCAACCCCATCTCCAAAATACAGGAATAGCACAATGCCTACCTTCGCAGTTGTCCCTTTCATTCTCCAAACTGCTAGACTAGTGGTTTCTAAATGCTGACTAGCCCCTCTGTGCTAACTTTAACCTGCACATGTGAATGAATTTATAAAATAATTTCTTGTACAGAGCACAGTGACATTAAACTTACATTCGTGTTACACTTGCCTATCATGGTTTATCAGGCAAGTGCACACTTTGTCAATGGAGCAAACCCAAGTAAACTAAAATGCTGAAAGAACAAAGAAACAAATGAAACAGACTTCTTTGACTTTACCGATCTTGAAGTACAGCTGCTTTTAAAGGATACAAGCAAGTATAATTGCTAAAGCCCTGGAAAATATGCACTTGGAATCCCACAAAAATAAATATAGGGAAATATTCAAGTATTTCAAGGCACAGTAACTGTTAGTTAATGCAGAAAAGTTACGAAAGAACAATTATCAGGGGTTATCAGAACAATTTGAAGTCAGTGCCCCATCACATGACAATAGGACATGCACATATTTCGAAAAGCTTGTATTTCCAAGGGCAGACTTAGGATAAAGAGGACCAAAAAGGCTTGAAATATTGATTTTCAGCTAGCTGTTCTGGGGTAACCAAACAAAAATTAGTATGTAATCCAAAGCTTAGAAGTTGCAAGTAGTATGTAATAGTTGTATGGATAGCATCAAAAAACACAAAAACAGACTCTGAGATTATAATATATAGCAAGAGAGGCATGAGAGAATATGCAATGCCAAAGCTTAGAATTCAGCTTGATAGCTCTCAGAACACTGCATGCCATGTCAAATATTAAAAACAAAGACAAGTCTCATCCTTTAACTATCTATTTCAAAGGGAAATAGATTAAAAACATTATTTTGGCACAATATGTATTTTCACAATATCAGGTATTTTCAGTTGGTAAGGTAAAACAGAAAAAATTAAAACAAAAAAAAATGACAAAATAAAAATAAAAACATACTAGCAGGTTTAGTTTTTCATTAATTGCAGACTCTGGACAATTTTGTCTAACTTCCAAAAACCTGTACTTGTTCAGTAGAAATACTGCCAACTGAGTAATTGTCCGAGGTATTTTACATTGCTTCATTGTCAAACTGTTTTTTCAACAGCATTAGTCTCAGGCATGTAAAGTGTTGACCAGTGTTTCTTATATTATGGGTCACATGATGTTTGAACTTGGGTCACACTGAGTCGTAAATTACAATAGTATTGAATACGAAAGGGTCACAAATGGTTTGCAGAATGCCAGGGAGTTATTGCTTGCAAGGGGAAAAGAATCCCCCCTGGATAATGATGTTAGTGACAATCAACAGCAATTCCCCAAAAGAGTTCTCACCAGATTACGATCAGCAGTGACTGTGGATTGCGAAGACATGCAAAAAGCAAAACTAGGTCGCAAGGAAATAAAACTGTTGTAAACAAAATGCAAAAACCTGAAACGTTTTTCACTCATAATCCATGTGCAGGATGGTCCAAAAGGCGTTTCAAATTAAACTTTTGTTAATTATTACATTTCAGCATCTGGCATTTAAATTATTGTATTCAATAATTTATAAAATTATAAAAATGTATTTAATAAAGCCAGCAGTTTGTCAGAACTGACATCAGACCACATGAGCACCCTGTAATTTTTGGTGTGCTCTGCTAAATGAGTTGCTGACCATATCTGTTGGGCTCAGTCACAATTACAGCTAATATGCCATCACTTACAAACTGACAGAAATTCTGTAAGTGATAATCTGTACATGATAAATCTGCCCTCCACCTTGGAGATCAGTAAACGGCAGCTGCTGCCAATGCTGTCCAATAGCCGCCTTCTGTTACCCTCTGCTGTTCACTGAAGATGTGTTAACTAGAGCATAACTGTGTGTGCGACTAGAGGAGGACTAATTATCTCAGGAATAATGGTTAAAGGCTAAAGTGGGCTGGCCAGTCTAACGGCAAGAATATTTCCTTGAAAAAAAAGGAACAAATGTTTTATACATGTTGATTAACTTTGGGGTCAAAGTAGCCCATAAGGCCTTGGGCTCCAGGCCAGGTGAGCAAGTTCTGAGTGTTTTTTTCCTTTTCACACTTCTACACAGAACCCAGTGTTTTCAAAGTTGAACACTTTGGAGAGTGTTTTCAAAACTTAACATTTTTGGTGATCTAAAATGCTATTTCAATATGGATCAATGGCTAAAACAAACAAAAAAATCGGGATTGGTCTCCCCTAGACTTTCTCGTATACTCAGATATGGGGATGGATATTTGAAGAGTAAATCGCAAGACAATCATCATATTTTTATATTATGTCCATTAAAGATCCATCAACAAAATCAAAGTAATAATATATTGAACAATTATTATAAAAGTAAAGTTGAATAAATCAGACTTTGCAGCTGCATGAACAAAAGGTAAAGTACCACTTCCGGTTAACAGAAATACTCCAAAAGTTGATAGAAATCTACATTTTGTACGTAATAGTTGTATGCAAAATTTGGTTGACCTAAGTGAAAGCGTACTCAAGATATCGTGTTTACATATACACACACACGCGCACGCACACACACACACAGAAACAAAGACATAATTCCAGAAATGGTATTTTCAGAATCAGGGAGGTCTAAAACATCAGGATTCATCAAAATCTGGAAATTGAATTTTTGGAGGGTTCTAAAACTTTACCTATACTTCGTAAACGAGAAAGTCAGGGAGGTCTAAAACATCGAGATTCATCAAAATCTCGACATCGAATCTTTTGACGATTACAATACTTTCCCTATACTTCGTATACGAGAGAGTAAAAAAGATGGTTTTCAAAAGCTGGTGTGGGCTAGGTCTAAGAGATGTCATAATTAAAGTATATAAAAATATGAAGGGACTTAGTACAGTAGATGACAGCTTTTAATTTACAATAATTTCTTTATCAAGAACACAATTATCATAACTAAATCTCATTAAGGGGAAATTTTACACAGATATTAGAGAGTTTTTCTTCACACTAGAACATGTAGAATAAATTTCCAAGTAGTGTGGTGGAAAGTAAGACTTTGGAGATCTTCAATACTTGACTTGATGTTATTTTGGAGAAAACAGATGAATAATATTGGAGAACTTTGTTGGGCTAAATTGTTCTAATACTTTAAAAAAGAGGAGCTTGGATTTTAAAAGCTAAATGAGACCATCTAGCACATACTATACAGTATGTTGTATAGGTGAGGTGTTTAGAAAAACAGTGAGCAGAAAAGGAGAAAAGTAGAAAGGAGCTTTTTTTCATAATGTTTACATTAAAAAGAAAGGTGTTGATGAAAAAGGGACAGTCATCTTAACATTGCTTATTGTGTCACATGCATCTATTGTGTCCTAAATATCATGAAGTAGGGATTTAAAGCCTTCAAGGTGCTACCAGCACTAGGCAAGTTTTTCCATGGGTTACAGGATTTTGTTTTCTGTTTTGACCACTGAGCAAGTGAGTCATTTAAATGATGAACAGTATGTATAGTGAAAGCAGTTCAAGTGGCAGAGTTACGCCAGACGTGAGACTGAATGAAAATTGAGAAAACAGGCAAGTGTTAGGTGATTGGTGTTTAAACTGTAATAGGGAAAAACCAAAGGTAAAAAACAGTCATTTTCACATGAACTTTATTGTCATTAAAAGAAAAAAAAAGCTTTTCCTCATATATTTTAAACTTCAGACAAGTTACAAAGCTGATCTCCATCCTTATAATATAGCATATCTAATATCACAAGTTACACCAACACTCACACTGGCAACTAATTTAGAGACACCAAATAACCTGGCCAGTATGTATTTTATGAAAACCCCCACAGACATGGGAGAATATGCCCTCTTCATACAGACAAAGGATTTGAATGTATGGTGGTATACCACAAGATTCTCATATTAATTTTTTTCAGAATTGGAGCAAACAAAAAAAAGCCTCCGTTTGTCTAGAAGAGGACACAAGTTACCACAAGACCGATGTCCTCTACAGTAATAGCATTCCTAATAAACATGGAGACAAGTCGGAAAAAGCATGAATATATGTTGCTATAAACAGAGGGATACACTAAAACTAAGTTAGCACCTTCAGAAGAAAACTTTTAAAATTTCTAGAGAACTACAAATGTGAAGAATGTGACGTCTATTTTTCTTTTTTTGATACTTTGCATTTTCTGTATAATCACTCATTCCCTTTGTTTTACTAATATTTTTTTCATTTATTCTGATTTGTAGGGACATTTGGAAGGAGCTCTCCTTTAAAAAATAATAAAAGAATCATCAAAGGTTTGCCCAGTTTTGTATCATGGAGTAAGTGCTCAACATTTTCTTCTTTCATGTTATATTAGTAAAAGGATCTGACCGTGTTTTTTGGATGTATAAACTTTGTTGCTTTCTTCCATAAAGGTAACGAAATGTATTTTCAATTGATCTGACTTTAGCTAGCTTTCCATTGTTTTTATTTTCTGTCTTCCTTTATTTATAGCACTAGCAATTAATAAACTTTTATTCAACCTCCTGCTTTCTTCTAGAAGAGTTAGGTACAAGATGTCAAGAGCACCCTGCCCTTTTGCTCTGTGCATGAATAGAATAAATGAGAATGCCAATTATTTTGGATATTAGGGCAGCGTAACACATTTCCTTATTGTTCCCAGCAGTTGTGTCAAATCAGCCTCATTTTTATTCTCTTAACCAGAAAGGCTTAATTGGCATAAAGAAAGGAAGACTAGACGCTTTTAACTATAGTATCTGATGATCAATTTTTATAATAGAACTCAAGAACTATTTTTCAAGAAGGTAAATTGCAGTATGAAGCAGGACGTCGTCAGCCTCATCACAGACTCCTGGGTGTACACAACAAGCAATTCTTGGGACTCTTTATTGGCAGTGCCTGCCTTCCACAGTTCTCTGGTCATTTTGCTATTATATAACATCATTTTGGAATCAAAGTCTTCCTTCATCATAGAAAAATAGCATATAGTGCACAAGTAAGAGGATGAAAGAAAATGTGAGCTTTTATGTGTTTTCATTTTTAACTTGAGCACAACAGGGAAAATGAAATAATAAGATGCATTACAATGCAATTCATATCATTTTCTCTTCCAAATATGTGAAATGAAAGGCTAGAAAATATTAAATAAGGTAAAAAGATATATATAAATTATCAGAGCTGTCATTCACATAAATAAAGGGTCAATTTAAAGCAAAGTATTAGCCACATACAGACCCTTTTCACTCACTATATACTCATATTTATACTCTGTAAAAATTAAATTTTCCCTTGTGAACAAATAACGTATAATTTAATCTAATATAAACTACACATAGTTACAAGTCAGTAACCTAATACTTTTGTTTTGCTATTCTGTGTAATATTAAAATCAGCTACTAGTTTTTAATTTACTGCAGTAAGCAAATTGTATATACTTGTTTTAAGGAATTCATTAAATATTTGTACAGCAACTTATAACTGTATTTTTCAGGTGGTACTGAGACCAGAAAGTATTTTAGTTATTCACTATTATGTACTGTGCTTAACTGTGATAATATTTTACTAAAAAGTCGTTAACTGTTTCTTCTGTGAAAAGCCCGAGGTCCTAGAAACTACTGAAATCGTCAGAAAAAAAATTGAAATACAGAGTCAGGGGTTTCATTTTGCAGACGTGCTCACCCCCCCTATCTATCAGCGATTAAGTGATGTTGAGTTTTGCCGATGTGCTTGCCTCGCTTGTGTATTAGCAGCTAAGCGAGTTTGTCTTTCGTTGGTGGTTTCACTTTGGCGACGGAGTCATTTTCTTTCAGCTTCATGCTGTAGCCTCATACTTCTTTCTTCTTCCGACTCGTTAACTTGGGACCGCCTTGCTGGCTCTTTGAGCTTCATGCTGCAGCTGCGCATCTCCGGGCAGGACAGACAGACAGACACACTTCCACGCGTAGATGTTCATATATATATATATATATATATATATATATATATATATATATAGATAAAAATCCAATGTCTGTATGTCTGTCCCCTTTTCACGAGTGAACTACTTAACAGATATAGATCGAGTTTTTTTCTATAATTTGCTTGAACATTTTTGCGACTTCTCTCATTGCGCTATGTATCATAGTTCACCTGCGGTACCAATTTATTTGCATGAATCCAAGACAGAGGCTGCAAGCCAAGGGGAGGTGGAGAGGTGGAAGTGTGACATCAGGAGTGAGGAGCTGAGCAGAGACCTCTTCACTGTCCTTTTTCACTAATATGTGGGAGGAGCCGAGGGGCATGTCCAGTATATATATATATATATATATATATATATATATATATATATATATATATATATATAGGGTGGCACGGTGGCGCAGTGGGTAGCGCTGCTGCCTCGCAGTTGGGAGATCTGGGGACCCGGGTTCACTTCCCGGGTCCTCCCTGCGTGGAGTTTGCATGTTCTCCCCGTGTCTGCGTGGGTTTCCTCCGGGCGCTCCGGTTTCCTCCCACAGTCCAAAGACATGCAGGTTAGGTGGATTGGCGATTCTAAATTGGCCCTAGTGTGTGCTTGGTGTGTGGGTGTGTTTGTGTGTGTCCTGCGGTGGGTTGGCACCCTGCCCGGGACTGGTTCCCTGCCTTGTGCCCTGTGTTGGCTGGGATTGGCTCCAGCAGACCCCCGTGACCCTGTGTTCGGATTCAGCGGGTTGGAAAATGGATGGCTGGATGGATATATATATAGTGACGGATGGCTGGGGCCCATGCCTGGCTGGGATGCCCCTTCACCACATCTGGCAGCCAGACAAGGGTGGGAAGCCCAGTATCTCCCCCTGAAAGCTAGATGGCAGCATTCCTGGGTTGCAGCAGTGCCTCGGACTCCCCCAAGGCTTCATTGGGGTTGGAGTTCTGTGCAGCTCTGTGGGGTTCCGCAGGCGCCACCAGGGGGAGCTGCAGCTGGCCCCTTTTGGGCACTGGTTTCTCCTTACCCGGAAGTGCAGCTGGATGTTGGCAATCAACCACATGGAGCACTTCTGGGTACCCAATAAAAGGGAGCCAGCGACCACCACTCGGCGGCCAGAGTCGGGTGGGAGGAGGATAAAGCTTGCTGAGGAGGAATGGTGGTGCCAAGAGGAAGAAAGTGCTTGGTGTGAATTTGTATACTGTGCTTGGGACTGTGTTGTGGCTGGAGGGATTACGGGGAAGACGTGCCCTCCAGCTGAAGAAAAATAAATAGTTTATTTATTTTACCCATGCCTCCCGTGTGAATCTGTGTCAGGTTGGGCACTATATAGCGTCCTTCTTACTATATATATATATATATATACACGAGGGGGAGTCAAGCTAAAGTTAGAAAATGGGATTTATTAGAAAATGGAACAAACCTTAACAGGACTGATAATGTTATTTCCCAATGTAGTCTCCACCCTTCTCAATGCACTTACGCCACCTTCCTGAAAGTGCCTGGATTCCAGCAGAATAAAAGGTTTTGTCTTGTCCTCACAGCCATTCGTACACCGCTTTCTTCACATCATCATCTGTCTTGAATCGATGACCACCCCGATGTTTTAATAGCTATCCAGAAAGGTGGAAATCACACAGTGGCTAATCTGGCAAACAAGGAGGATGTGGCAATACCTCAAACTTACAATACAAACAAGCCTTGGTGTTCTTAGCAGTGTGTGGGTGGGCAGGCATTGTCTTGCAGCAAAAGGACTCCTTGAGACAGCAGTCCCCACTGCCTTGGTTGAATAGCAGGCTTTACATTGGTCTCCAGCAAGTCAAAGTAACTTTCACTAGTCGTTGTGAGGTGAAGACAAAACCTTTTATTTTGCTGGAATCCAGGCACTTCCTGGCAGAAGGCGCAAGTGCATTCTAACTTTAGCTTGGCTCCCCATCGTATATATATCCATCCATTCATTATCCAACCTGCTATATCCTAACTACAGGGTCATGGGGGTCTGCTGGAGCCAATCCCAGCCAACACAGGACGCAAGGCAGGAAACAAACCCTGGGCAGGGCGCCAGCCAACCGCAGAGGGCGCACACACACACACACACACACACCAAGCACACACTAGGGACAATTTAGAATCGCCAATGCACCTAACCTGCATGTCTTTGGACTGTGGGAGGAAACCCATGCAAACACGGGGAGAACATACAAACTCCATGTAGGGAGGACCCGGGAAGCGAACCCAGGTCTCCTTACTGTGAGGCATCTGTTAGAATGAAAAATACAATGCATTTTATTACTACGTGCATTACAATTTACTTCCAACAGATGGTGCACTGCAAATGTTAATGCTGAATATGCTGAGGTCTCTCTCTCTCCCTATCTCTCTCTTTCTCTTACACCCTCACACACACTAACACACATACATAGACCCGGTATATACAGTATAGAAGTAGTAGCAGTAGCGCTGTCACATAATCTAAGTTGTTCTCAGTACTGCCAGGACAGACACCAGCCCCCTGTGACCCTGAATTAGATTAAGCAGGTCTGATAGTGTTATGTTATATTTACTATGCATATATTCTTTCTTAATTTCCATTCATTTTGTAGCATGCTTATCTGGTTGAGGCTTCAGGGTCTTTTGCAGCAGCATTGGGCACGTGGTAGAAACTGTACTACCAGAGCCTGGAATGGTAGGCCACAAAAGCAAAAGTTAAAACAAGACAGGAGGGGAAGAAATAATTGTAGTCAAAAACGGGACCTGGTCAACAAGTATCAAAAATAATCAAATATCCAAAATATAAGAGCCCATAACAAATGCAAAAAATCGAGGTGAAAATAACATGCCATGTCCTAACCACCTAAATGTTTTTTTCAGCTACACAAGCACTTTTTTTTTTTTCTAAAATCATCATTTGATGGCAACTGCATGGCTGCAACCTCTGGAAAACAGGGAAGAGTCTAACAGCAGACCTTCGGAGCTCTGCTACTCAGCAGCTCCAATGCACTGTCAACAAGATTGTATGTTTAAGTCACATATTTTTTGTGGAAACTCCAAGAAAGATCTGGTTGCTGAAAGATGCTACAGTCGTTACCTTGCAGACAGTCCCACTACATGACATGCCTACTTGATAGTTATCATTGCTCCTGATTCACATAACCCTCCTGCAACCCTAATCTTAATCATATTGTAAGGATGATCTATGAGAACAATGCCCCCATAAAAATGGCTGTGTTAAAAAGGCTAAAAAGTGAGTGAGCATGGCACATAGCATCACTGACATGTAATGCAAATCTGCTAAACATCATCAGACGTGTGAAATTTGAATGTTTTATCAAAGAAGCAAAGATCTGCAGGTCTGCAGCTAGACTATACTATACTAGAATATACAAAATGCTGATGAGTGTGATAAAAACAAAACACAAAATGGTGTCACAATAACAATAGAAATAATCACATGGTCAAAATGAAAACAAAAGTACAAAATCTGTACAAAAATGCATTCTAAACTTTTGAAACCTCAGACCCATAAGAGAAATCAGCTCTGGATGGGGCAACTGGCTGCTGGGCACACTGTCTTGCATAATCAACAAGGTGGATAAATTGGAATCCTTAGATAATTTAAGAAAGAAAAAAATCACACATGGGGATAGCATACAAGCTTCACACAGACAGGATCTAAACCAACAGCACTTGAGCTGTGGGAATGCGACATCAACTACTACTTCACCTTTCTGTTTGTTTGACACATAGGATGAATAAACCATTTTGAAGAAGAAACACCAGTAAAATCAAATCAGTTTTATTTCTCAACATAATTCCTATGAACACTAACACTCGTGTTATAATATTCATTAAGCTTCTCTGTGCCTCTCAAATAAACCATTTTGTCAGGCCTGTGCAGCTACTCCTCTGTGACAGAGTATGTTCCATGGAGGTAGCCCTTGACATTGGAGAGAAGATAATAGTCAGGGTCTCTGTTATTGCAATTTCATGGCTTTTACAAAAAGTGCAATGTGAGCAGGGTCACAGTTGTAAAGTACAAGATGGATGGTCAACAGCTTTGCTTGCCTCTCTTCCACCAAATCAAAACAGTGTAGTGTTGAGCATTTATGTGGGCCTTTTGATGCCAGCAATCAACATGAATTACACCACCAACATAAAAAATTATGTATGTGATTTTGCCAGGGCTGGACTGAGCTATGAGTTTCTTGGGTTTTGGACAATCATCATGTATCCAATGTTTTAATATTGTTTGTAGTCTGGGTCATAATGATGTGTTTAAGTTTAATTCCCTTTCATGAAACACTCCCTAAATATCTTCCAGTCTAAATTCACTAACTTGGAATTCTTTTTGGAACATTGGATGCGGTAATGCTTCACTTTAGTAGTCAATGTTAGGGGCACCTAATGTGCACAGATCTTGCTGTTGTTTATTATTTCATGAAGACTGGATTTAGCTGGCCCATAACTAATCCTTAGTGTGTCTGCTATCACATGCACTATTGCTCTTCAATTCTCCATTTTGATTCTTGCCACAAAAGCAACTTTTTTTTCTGTTATCAATGTCAAAAGCTACCCAGGACCTTGTGTCATCAATGAGAAATATCCTGACAAGAGGTAATTCTTTTGTCCATCTGTTCACTGTGGCATATGATAAGAACTACTCATGCTTCATGTTCAGTTGACGTCTGAAAAAGAAATATTCCCTATAAACCCTAAATGCTAGAAACCTGTAATTCACATATTTCAGTGCGCATGTGCTAATCTTTTAGGTAGTTCACTGTCCTAAGAAGAAAGGACTGCTGTTGTCTCACTAGCTGGAATTCATGTAACTTTGTCAGGCTTGCCTTGTCCATGGGCTCCCCTGCAGCTGACAATGAAACTACTCATCTGAATGATGAAATCGCAGCTCATACTGCTGCTGACTCATCGCCATGTCATACCCAGACCAATGCAACTTATCAGTAAAGGAAGGAAAGGATGGAGGGATGGACTGGCTTGCCGACCAAGTTGGATGGCTGTTTGTCTACCCGAAGGACCCATATACAGTAATCCCTTGCTATATCGCGCTTCACCTTTCACGGCTTCACTCTATCGCGGATTTTATACGTAAGCATATTTAAATATATATCGCGGATTTTTTGCTGGTTCGCGGATTTCTGCGGACAATGGGTCTTTTAATTTCTGGTACATGCTTCTTCAGTTGGTTTGCCCAGTCGATTTCATACAAGGGACGCTATTGGCAGATGGCTGAGAAGCTACCCAACTTACTTTTCTCTCTCTTGCGCTGACTTTCTCTGATCCTGATGTAGGGGGATTGAGCAGGGGGGCTGTTCGCACACCTAGACGATATGGACGCTCGTCTAAAAATGCTGAAAGATTATCTTCACGTTGCTACCTTCTGTGCAGCTGCTTCCTGAAGCGACATGCTGCACGGTGCTTCGCATACTTAAAAGCTTGAAGGGCACGTATTGATTTTTGACTGTTTGTTTTTCTCTGTCTCTCTTCTCTCTCTCTCTCTCTTTCTCTGCTCCTGACGGAGGGGGTGTGAGCTGCCGCCTTCAACAGCTTTGTGCTTCGCATACTTAAATGCCAAACAGCCCTATTGATTTGTTTGCTTTTCTCTATCTCTCTGACAGTCCCTGCTCCTGACGTGCACTCCTTTGAAGAGGAAGATATGTTTGCACTCTTTTAATTGTGAGACGGAACTGTCATCTCTGTCTTGTCATGGAGCACAGTTTAAACTTTTGAAAAAGAGACAAATGTTTGTTTGCAGTGTTTGAATAAAGCTCCTGTCTCTCTACAACCTCCTGTGTTTCTGCGCAAATCTGTGACCCAAGCATGACAATATAAAAATAACCATATAAACATATGGTTTCTACTTCGCGGATTTTCTTATTTCGCGGGTGGCTCTGGAACGCAACCCCCGCGATGGAGGAGGGATTACTGTAATGAATGAAGGGCACAGATGCATGGATGTTATGGCCGGGATGGTTTGTGGTCCCTTTCCTGAACAGGACTGTGTAATAGAAGAACGGAAGGAGAATGCCTGTCAGGCAAAACGAAGATTAGGAAGAGAAATCATTGAAATTATAAAGGGAAGTAGTACAGTGGGTCAAGACTATTATATTAAAAAAGAGTTCATCAAGATGATCGTCATGCCGGAGAGACAAAGATGTTCCACGAGCCTACCTGGATGGGCCTCCTCAAACTGGGACCCGAGTGCTACCATGCAGTGGGCAACACCTCAGCACCATGACAGATCTGATCCCCAACAGGCCTGACCCCATTGGCTCTCTGACAGTTTTGACTCTTCCTGTGATGGAGTGCCTGAGGGCTTATACCCCACCCCGTCATAATTTTGCAAACTTTTTCCTACGGTCGACTGTAGCAGAGCTACTTCCTCAGAGAGCAGAAGGGAGTCCTGTCTGTCATCTCAGAGCTGCATGAATTGCCAATCCTGCCACCAACCCCCATGACTTCCCTGCAAGTTGAATGCAGTTTAACATCATACCCAGGGACATTCATGTTTCTGGTGACTCTTACTATGAAGTCAGTAGACGGATCGAGAGAGCAAGGGGGGCCATGAGGTTGCTGGAAAGGGGTGTGTGGCCCTCCTGATGTTTATGCAAAAGGACAAAGGGCCAAGTCTTTAGAGTCCTGGTGTGTCCTGTCTGGCTATATGGTTGTGAGACATGGACATTATCCAGTCTCTCTTCGGAGAATCTTTGGGTAATGCTGGTTTGACTTTGCATCGAATGAGCGGTTGTTCACAGAGTCTCGAATGAGACACATTATGTGCATTGTGGGGGAGTGTCAGTTATGGCAGTATGGCCATGTGGCACAATTCCCCAAGGGTGATCTGGCTTACAGGATCCTCATTACTGAGGACCTGAAAGGCTGGACAAGGCCAAAGGCACACCCACGTAAAACACCTGGCTGCAGCAGATAAATGGTAATTTCCAAAGGATGGTACTGGACTGAGTGTCTGCTTTGGGGGGTGCCAACCAAGATCATGAGTTGTGTGGTGGGTGTGGCAACACGCTGTACCAGTGCATGCTCCCCAACCTGTGCTGACCTGACCTGACCTGAGTTCATCAAGAACACAAGGACACAGTTGGAAACCCATTAAGAGTAAATTTCACACAAACATTATAAAGTATTTCTTTACACAGTGAATCATAGACACATGGAATAAGTTTCCAAGTAGTGTGGTAGACAGTAGTACTTTATGGACTTTCAAAACTAGACTTGATTTTATTTAGCAAGAATTAAGTGGATAGGACTGTCGAGCTTTCTTGGGCTGAATGTTCTTGTCGAGATTGTTCTAATATTCTAAAGGGATCCAGGCAGTCCTGTTGGGTGCTGTGTGTTCTGCCAGGGGGTGTAGTTCAGACTAGCTTTCTCTAATTAGAGAGGGTTCTGCCTGACTCTGAAGTACTTCCTCGTCTTAATACTGGAAGCACTCCCGGGTCCAGCATAAAATGAGCCACCAGGAAGGGAGATGGACAATACTCACCTAGGGAGGAGTAGAAGATAAAAAACAGAAAAGATAATTGCTTTTTATTGTTATTTTTATTATTTATCTCATAAAATTAGCAACATAACTGCCTCTTGCAAGATAACTATTGAATGCATTTGAAGAGAAAAAAAAATTCTGATATAGATCTACAGCTGGATGATTGGTAAATTAACATATACTGCATATATACATGTCCAAATATATATGTATATACTGTAAATATACAACCACAGCACTTTAAATACAAATAAGGTAGATGCATACAAATATGGTCATATTTATGTTTTTGACATAACCATATTATTTTATGCTATTATTGTTCAACATTTTGCCTACTGCAAAACAGTATTTTAAGCCATTTTTAGTATTGATATATCGACTAAAAAATGTGGTGTCTCCCTCTTTAAAATATTGGGAGCATGAATTGGAATAAGTTCAATAGGCAAGTGATTAAGGATAATGATGTAACACTTACAACAATGATTGTGTATATGTGCTTTTTCTGTAATGAATTCTTTTTGTAAAACACAGCTCTTGTGTAGTGGAGTTGCTAAAGGAAAGTAGTAATGCAGCCTTTAATAGTGACTACTCCACATGACAAAAATGTAAAAGTTGGACATGTTTGGAACAGAGGCATTTCAAGACACCATCAGTTCCCTGAAGGGTAAATACCATAGCTGACAGAATATGCAGCACAACTCCCTGTTCAGGCTTTGGTCTCATCATGTCTGGACTACTGTAGCTATCTGCTGGCTGGACTACCAGCATGTGTCAGCAAACTGTTGCAGATGATTCAAAATGTGGTGGCAAGTCTGGTGTTGAACTTTTCAAATCACTACATTGGCTCTCCGCAACGGTACGCATTAAGTTCAAATCTTTGATGCTTGGCTACAGAGTAGTCAATAGGTTAGCACCTACATATATATGGAGGCACTTTTGAGGTCCTTTGTTCCTTCTTATGATGAACAGAATCTGGTGGTGCTACCTTTGCAAGTCATAAAATCTCAATCCAGACTCTTTTCACGTGTAGCTCCTAACTGGTGGAACAAGAGTTCCTCAATGTGTTTAAGAAATGTTTGAAGATTTTCTTGCTTGGTGAAGTTCTGTCTAACTGTTATTAGTTGTTAGATTTTAGTAACCTAGGAGTTATAACTAGCTTGCATTTTGTTTTGAGCTCTTCTCTTGTAATTGTTAGTTATATAACATTGATCTGTAACACTTGTTTCTAAACAGTCTGATGTCTACTCAGTAATGTTCACTTCTTTTGTAAGATGTTTTGGATAAAAGTGACTACTAATCAAATAAATTTAAAAGTAAAAGTATTTCATATGCCAAGCAATAGTTTCTACTGACAAGGTGATACCCACCCAGATATGTTCCACTCCTGCTTTTTATCACGCTGCTACAACCCCTGGCCCCAACTGCTTGCCTTTCAGATTTTAAGCTCACACATAGCAGCATTAAGTGGATCTCTCAGCCACCTGACACACCTCTGGAGAAAACCAGAGTACATGAAGAAATCACATATCAGAAACAAGAAATTTGTGCAAAGTCCTCACAACAGTGCCAAAATTTGACTTGAACCCAGGACTGTAGAGCAGTGACACCATATTGACCATTCTCCCTGTGTTCTCTATACAATAAAAAATATACCTTCATTTTTTATCATAGTACATGCTTTAACAAGATTGCCAATAATTTGTTGAAAGTTCAAGATAAATTGAAAGGAAACCCCATGCCTCTTGTGAGTTTGATTTATCTGACTTTGTTCGTATCCATCACACATTTTTTACGGTAGTTTCTTTGTCAACCTTCAAAGTTTACTAAAATATGCAACTGAAAGGTTAATCAAGTAAGATGAGACTTCACCATGATGATAAAAAGACTCTACCACTATAAGGATACACAGCAAAGTTATCACACTTATAAAATGGAGTATAATGGGCCTAGTACATACTGTACATAATAGGGGGTACCCAAAAATAACCGGAATCTGTACCTGATGCACAATCTAGACTTAGTTGTGAATTTTGCCGCTAGGTGTAGCATACTTACAGTTTTCTGTGACAGTCTACCAAGTGGCGTTGCTCTTTATTGTTTGTACGGCATTCCGTGTCGGTTTTTCTTGATGCTTATTAAACGTGCTATGCGATTTTTGTGATGGGTGATCATAAAGAGCAGTGAGTCTGCCTTAAAGTTTGTTTTCTCTTAGAGAAAACAGCTGCTGAAACTGTAGTGATGCTTGAAACTGCTTTTAAGGAGGAAGCTTTAAGTAAAGCTTTAAGGTCTACAAGTGGTTTTCACATTTCAAATAAGGGGAAATGTCACTTGATCTTGCTCTTTGCAACTTTTTCTTGTTCCCGTATATGAAAAAAGAACTCAAAGGAAAGCGTTTTCATACCGTGCAGGAAGTCAAAGAAAAATCACTGCAAGCATTAGACAACATTCCTCTTCAGCAGTTCCAAAAATGTTTCCACCATTGGGACAAGTGCAGTCATTCACATGGAGAGTACTTTGAAGGAGACTAAAGTTTCAGTTAGTAAAAATTATTAAAAGAATATAAAATATGTCTTCCTCATTCTTTATGGTTTTCTAATATGACTCTCCTGCGGTGGGTTGGCACCCTGCCCAGGATTGTTTCCTGCCTTGTGCCCTGTGTTGGCTGGGATTGGCTCCAGCAGACCCCCGTGACCCTGTGTTCGGATTCAGCGGGTTGGAAAATGGATGGATGGATATGACTCTCGCATAGAATATAAATTCTCCTTCTGGTTATGTACTTATTTGCCAATAATATTAAACACTTTTCTCATCTGCAAAAAACAAACCCCCCCAACCAGAGTTGGATCCTATGTTATACCCACTCTAATGCTGCAAGGATAGTCTCTGGACTGGATTAGGTGTGTTTGACAATTGAAAAATTAAATTCTACAATGTAATATCACGACTATGTGTTGAATGGTCTACTAAGAAAACTATTTTCATGGTATTTCAGTGTTCTCCATGGAAAAAATGTGTGGGAATATTATCTTATAGTATACAGTGCCTTCAGAAATATTCAGACCCCTTCACTTTTTCCACATTTTCTGTCATAGCCTTATGCTAAAATCATTTCAATTATTTTGTTTCCTCATCAAACAACACTTAATACCACAGAATGACACAGTGAAAACTTTTGCAACTCTACTAAAAATAAAAATCAGAATATCACATTGATACTGTACATGTATTCAGATACTTTTCTATGACTATTGAAATCTGGTTCATGTGCGTTCTATTCTAGTGATCATCACTGAGATGTTTCTACATCTTGTTTGGTGTCAGTCTGTGGTCATTTGACAAGACTAGAAAAGGCACACACCTGTGTATAGAAGGTCTAACATTTGACAATGTGTGTCAGAGCAAAAACCAAACCTTGAGGTCAAAGAAACTGCCCGCAGAGGTTAGAGACATGATTGAGTTGAGCCACAGATCTGGGGTAGGCTAACAAATTGAAGGTGCTCAAGAGCACAGTGGCCTCCATATTTTTTTAATCAAATAGGTTTGAAACAACCATGACTCTTCCTAGAGCTGGCTGCCCAACTGAGCAATTAGGGAACAATGACTTGGTAAGATAGAACACCAAAAACCCAATGGTCACACTAGCTGAGCTCCAGAGAACCTGTGGGAGATGGAAGAAACTTCCAGAAGGACTACTATTAATGCAACAGTACATTAACCTTGACTTTATGACAGAGTGGCCAGATGCAAAGTGAAAGCCTGCATGGAGTTTGCAATAAGTCACGTAATTGATTCTTAGAATTTGAGAAAAAAATTCTCTGGGTCAATAGAACCAAGACTGAACTGCCTTATGCTAAAAACATAAGAGTGGTGCGTTTCTGTGTGTCAAAACATGTGACGTCACCTATGTGACTTTTTAAAAACTGTCATGACGCTTCATTCACCAGGTGTGATTTGAATAAACTTTTAAAAACAAAGGATTTTCTTCATGCATGTATCTTTGTTATTTTGGCTCTGAATGTTCTCTTTTAGCGATGGTTTTGCTTAAAATTCAGGTTTTTTTGTTTGTTTTCTTTTTGATTTTGTTTATAATTACCCTTTTTGCTAAATCTGACCTTGATTCATTCCCTGGTCCTGTGTATTCTTTTGTTTTGTGCTGCACAGAACCCTGACAGTACAGGTTGATCTTAATAATATTAAAACACAAATTTACTTTACTCTTTTTATAGGATCTATAGAAGGGTATAGGTTTATGGGACACTGGGACTCGTTTTGGAAAAGATGGGACCTATTCCACCACAACGTGTTACATCTGAACTGGAAGAACACCAATGTGTTGCTGAGGTGTATGAGTAGGTTAGTCAAGGATTGTCTAAAATAGGGTATGGTTCAGGGCAGGGAGTCAAGGACAGGCCAGAACTGTACATGAAGGAACAGACAATAGTGTAAACATAAAAAAACATAGTAATCTAAATTCTAACCCAATGTTTTAAATTTGAAAGTAAAATAAGGAACACATTACAAATAGCTTGCTATTAATTAATTAATGCTATTAGTATCAAAAATAAAAAAAACAAGTGAGACGCAGTTGTATGTAGAGGAGCATAATTATGATATTTTAACAATAACAGAAACCTGGCTAAATAACAAAGATGGGGAAGAGTATAACATACAGGGACCCACAATTTTTAGGAAGGATAGACAGAACAGAGAAGGAGGTGGGGTTGCTGTTTATTTTAAACAGAATTTAAATGCAAGCTGTCTTTAGCTGGACGAAAATCCCCATCTTAGTGAGGACATGTGGCTTCGCCTGGAAAACATTAGGGAAAGAGGCCTTATTTTAGGAGTGTGTTATAGACTGCCCAATTCAGACAGCAATTTCAACACACATCTTTTTAGTAATATTAAAAAGTCAAGTTTACAGGGGGATATTATAGTCATGGGAGACTTTAACTATCCAAATATTAACAGGGATAACTTGCAAATAGCAGAGCACGAGAGCAGACGTTTTTAGGCGTAATCAGTGACTATTTTTTAACACAGTATGTTGAGAGTGAAGTGATGATTGAACCAGTAGGGTCAAGTGACCTTAATATAATACAATTCTCAGTGTTTTGGAAGAGTGCGGATGCAAAGACTAAAACAGTTAGGTTTAACTTTGGTAGGGCACATTTTGAGCAAATGTGGCAGAGTCTAAGGAGGATGGACTGGGATAAACTTTAAAGTGTGGAGACAGTCGAGGAGAAGTGGAACATGTTTAAAAATGTTTTACTTGTACAACAGGACAGGTACATACCTAAATTTAGAATTAGTAGTAAATTTTAAAAAACTCTGCAGTGGGTTAATAAAGAATTAAAAAAGAAAACAACATCTTTATAAGGCTAATAACATGAATCATAAGGCATATGAGAACATGTGGGTAACCATTAAGAAGGATATTAGGAAGGAATATAGAGAGGAATAGAGCAGATAAGGCAAACAAAAAAACCCATAGAGATTCTTTCAGTATTTTAGTACTAAACGTACAGTCAAGGAGGAGTTGAAGTGTATCAGGTATAGTAAAGGGGAATTAAAAATACAGACAATGAAATAGCAGACTTGCATTTTTCTGAAGTCTTCACAAGTGAGGAAGTAGATAAACTCCTAGTGGTAAAAGGGGCTACAAAGGAGGTTCTGAGTGATTTAGAGGGAGAAGTACTTCTCAGATTAAATAGGCTGAAATCAAACAAATCTCCAGGACCGGATAATATTTACCTTCATGTTCTTAAGGAGGTTAACGAGTACATATATAAGGGACTAGGCTGATTCCAGGGCTACAGGAAATGAATTATGAAGAAACTTTAAACAAGCTGAGCCTTTTCTCTTTCAGCAAAATAAGATTAAGAAGAAACATGATTGAAGTGTTGCAAACTATGAAGGGAATTAGTACAGTGAATTGAGACTGTTATTTTACAATTAGTTCATCACAAACACGGGGACACATTTGGAAACTTGTTAAGGGTAAATTTCACACAAATAAAGGGAAGTTTTTCTTTACATAGGGAGTCATAGACACTTAGAATACGCTACCAAGTAGCATGGTAGACAATAAAACTTTAGGGACTTTCAAGTGGATAGGACTGACGAGCTTTGTTGGGCTGAATGGCCTGTTCTTGTCTAGATTGTTCTAATGTTCTACGAAAAATAATGATTTAAGCTGAATGTATTTTTCCCTTATATTTTCATTGGTATGTACCTTTAAAGTCTTACACTAATTTTGGGAGTACAGATATACTTAGAAAAAGAGATGTAAATTGTAGGATTTGAGGTCTTTAAATATTTTTAATGTGTTTTACTCAATCATTTTGAGTGCTCTAGTACTCATTTTGAACACATTTGTGATATTTACTTTTTAATTTTTCTGATTATGTTAGTAATTGTTACATTTTTTTGTGCTGTTTCAGCCTCTATTTTGTTTCATATGATTCTCCACCATTGTGGACACCTGTTGTTAGGACAACAACCCCCGTATCTAGGGGCGTGTCCTGAGAGGCTGTAACCTGAGGTTAATCGATACAATTGGTTAAAAAGTCAGATGAAGGTTCATATCCTTATCTGACATGTGGATGGAAAACCCCTTTTTCAAATGTCCTTTTGTGGAAATATTATTTTGTTTTCTTTTTCTGGTTCTAACCTTTTTTGCATATGAATTTTTGACTGTGAGTTTTGGCTCTAACTTTAGCTTACTTTTTTGAACTTCCAGTTTTGACCCTGTTTCTGTACTCCGGTCATTTAAATCTACATCAGCTTGCTGACATAACACTCATGGCAATTGTCAGTCAATAATCAGGTAATTGCTATGTGGTGGAGGGTGATTCATTTTTTCAGTTTAAAAACTGACAAGAGGGAAGGAACTGCTTTATGGTCATTTAATAAAAAAAGGAACTGAGGATGTTTACAACTGTGACATATAATTTCATTTTTGTTGGAAAATGTGTGAAAAGGCAAGCTATTTCAAAATGTGTTCAACTTATTTACTTTTGCTGGTAGCTGCAATAAACTTTTCTTCCTGCACCGAAATGGTGAGGGACTCATAGCTAGCATCCTTACATGCGATACTTATTTTTTTAAATGATCATAAGACAAGGTTTTGTTTATAGGATGCAATTATTTTTCATATAACACTAATTTAAGCAATGCTTTCTTATTCAAACATTATTGATTGAATTTCACAGAAATATAAATAGTTGTTAACTGCAGCTGCAAGTATACTTGAAGAACACCTAACTAATCAATAAAGGCTCAAATAAATACTATTCTTCATTTACTAATATGAAAAGTCAAAACAGTGTGTCCAGGGGCCTCATGTATAACGCCGTGCATAGAACTCACACTATAACATGGCGTAAGCACAAAAGTGGGAATGTGCGTACGCACAGAAAAATCCAGATGCAGGAATCTGTACGTACACAAACTTTCACGTTCTTCCACTACATAAATCCCGATCTGCGTGAAAAGTAATGCACGTGCACGCGCCTTCTGTCCCGCCCCAACTCCTCCCAGAATTACACCTCTTTGAATATGCAAATCGATATAAATAGCCTTCTGAGAAAAGACAATGGGAAAAGCACAGGGGAAAATATAAGAATTTCAGCGAATACCAAGTGAAGGCAAAGGAAAAACGTACAATTTGTTGGTTTAAACAGTGGTATAATCAACAAAAGGAAGTTGATTGAGTGACAGAGTGTCGGAGAAACTCGAAAGCTCTAGTTCACAAAGTCGCACAGTGCCCGAAATAAAAAAGAAATCACATATCAAAGTCGCTGTGAAAAGGCAAGTTGTAGCCCACTGTCTGAGTGTCATATGAAAGCTTATTAGGGTACAGACAAAAAAATATGCACACAGTGGGAAAATAGCACGAAATGTCAACTTTAATTTAAAAATTTCCACTTTAATCACGTAGTTTATTTTGCCATTAAAGTAGAACATCATAAACTTCATCTTAAAATCGTTTAATTTACTAGTTTCTCAAATCCCATTGTAACTAAAGTAGGACGTTAAATGCTTTGTTCTGTATTTGATCTTCTTTGTGCTCTGTGTGTGAATCACTACCTGCTTCTTAAACGGGCTTTCTCTTTCTCCGACAGGACACATAATCCATTACATTCGTGATATTAAAGCTCTCTGAATAATTAAAATACTGAGATGTATACATGATATCATTTTAATAATGATAGGAATGAAATCATGTTATTAAACATGGGAACAAGGTGGTGCAGTGCTTGTTCATGTCTCACGCAAGAGGCTTGCTGCGCCATGCGCGACCTTCAATGACATAATTTATCACAGCAGTATTGTCTCTTTCAAATGTACTAACCTCCAATTCCTGTCCTTACTTTTCTTTCTCCAAATACCCAATCGCCACACAATCAGCTATGTAATAGACGTGAAACCATTTGTAAGCTTAGAACACCGATTCTTCAAAACTTTTAAGGAACATTGAAATATCTTCGTAGTACATGTGTAATTATTCTATCCGTCTATCTTGTCGCGTCAACGCAAGAATAAAACGCAATGCAGGAACAATCCCTGAACTAGCTAGCGCTGCGGCACCTTGTCCTCACATGTTTAATTATGAACAATACAGATTATTTAAATGAAGTTAAAGTTTTACCTGTATAATATAATCAACATATTTTGCTGCATTTCATCTTAAAAATGAATACCGTCATCATATGTAAATATGCGCTTTATAAAGTGGCGCAGGTTGTGCAATATTATAACTGTAGTGCAAGTTTACAGTGAAGTAATTGTACTTATAAGTACAAACAGTTCTACAAGAAGCACTTGATGGACTGATTGAGTGCGTTTAGAGTTCTTGGGTTGAAACTTTTTCTAAACCGCGAAGTCCGTACTGGGAAGTCTCTAAAGCGTTTTGCCGTGGCTGAGTCAGGAATGTGGAGCTAAGAAAGAAAGGGTGACCACACAGGAACAGTAGCACTGCTTTGACACTGGGTGCTGCCAGTCTGCAAAACCTGAGCGGAGAAATTGCGTACGCCAAAGTATGAGGTAACGTGGAAATGTGCGTGGCTTTACGCCAAGTTTAGGTTTTATACATCGCGATTTGAGAGTGGAAACGTTCGTATGCAACATTTCTGTGCGTACGCACCGTTTATACATGAGGCCCCAGGTGTTTGTCTCAGGCTTTACGCTGCTAGAAATGGTCTCTATCTAGAGATTTCTGAACTCCATTCATTAGATAAGTGCCCACAAAAGATGGGCATTTCAATACTGGTAATCATAATTACTGTAACACGTGAGAAAGCACATTAAAATATAATCACTAACCCTTGGTGACACTAAAAATATAATTTTCAGTTATTTAATTTCACTCTAAAAACAATGCTCAAGACTAGGTATCGATTAGTTTACAAGTTATTTAAATACCTGATTTTGAGTATGGCTGCATGAATGGAAAGAACAAATCATTCAGTGAGTGAGCGCACATACTATATACCTTCCAGTTTGTATATATGCTTGTTAATCCAGTGATTCATCCTTTATATGAACTTGCTTTGTCCTTTACAGAGTTTCTGCAATCAGACTCTATCTACACAACAGTAATAGCATTAGACCAGACATTAGGCCCTAACCCCACACTCATGTAATCACATTCTTCTAGGCCAGGGGTAGGCAACGTCGGTCCTGGTGAGCCGCAGTGGCTACAGGTTTTCATTCCAACCCAATTGCTTAATTAGAAACCAATCATTGCCAATCTCAGACCTTATTTAATTTTATGGCTTGTTAGTCTGTGCAATGTAAGGCTTTTATATCGTAGATTTTTTTCCTTTCCAAGGATATCATCCAAATGATTTGAAGCCTAAAACAGATCATTTTCAGTTTGTCACATTTTTCTATTAAGTGTTTTATTAAATCAAACCGTGCATGATGAACACACACAGATGTAATTGGAAAAAAGCTAGCTGGAGAACTGCTGGCTGCTTTGTCTTTTACATCTTATTGCTAATAAGGAGCAATTAAAACACTGAATGCAGCAGTTTAAGATTGAAATAAGCAATTAAGGTTGGAGAACCTTAACAAGCGAGACCACTAAAATGAAGCATCAAAATGTCACTTAAGCAATATGTGCTTCATCAGCAATAATTGAGTTCTCGTTAAGGAACTGGGTTGGAACAAAAACCTGCACATACTGCTGCTCACCAGGACCGACGTTGCCTACCCCTGTTCTAGGCTACTTTAGAATCATTAATTCTTTACATTTATGTAGTGCTTTTCTCACTACTCAAAGAGTTTTACATTGTAAGTGGGGAGCCACTTCCACCACCACTAATGTGTAGCATCCACCTGGATGATGAAAGAGCAGCCATTTTGCTCCAGTATGCTCAAAACATAAAACCTGTTAGGTGGTGAAATGGTGAGAGAGATAGCCAATGGGAGACAAGGGATGAATTTGGGGCCAGAATGACTAAGCAATGTCAGGGAATTTAGCCTGAACACTGAGATACATCCTGCTCTTTACGGAGGTTGCCCAGGGATCTTTAATAACCACAGAGAGTCGGATCTCAGTTTTACATCTAATCCGAAGGATGGCACCATTTTTAAAGTTCATTGTCCTCGTTATTGCACATGATCAACATTCACACCACAAGGTAAGCACCCCCAGCTGGCCCCACCAACACCTCTTCCAGCAGCAACCCAGACTTTTCCTAGATGGTCTCCTATCCAAGTACTGACTGGGTCCAAACATGCTTAGCTTCAGGTGGATTACCTCTTCTGAAGTCTAGCATGTGTTTGTGATGTTGGAGGAAACCACTAGCTCATCATCAGCAAATCCACAATCACTCATACTGAGCTAATTCAGAGTTACTAACTAATGTAACCTACCTCTGGGATGAGAGGAGAAAATTGAGTACCTTAAAAACTAATATAGACCCAAAAATGAAATGAAGACACCACATGTCAATAATAAGGCCAGGTATCAAACTTGGATCTTTGGAAACGTTAACCAGTAATTTGTCCATTGTACCACTGTGCCAGCCATATGGATGTTCCTATATAACAGATTTAACAAATTGCTTACTATATTTCATTACTTGAAATCAATTTTGATAATTTCAATTCTATCATTAATCACTCATTTGACTAAACCACCTATTTGTTCATAAATCATGACTATTTTCTAAATGTTAACTTCAAATGATCCATTACTTCTAAACAAGGCATTTTTAGAATGATGCAGGATCTAGAGAGAGGTTAAAGTTGTACCACCATTAAAATTGTTAGGCTAGTCTAGTTAATTAAGAACGTAGGCAAAATGAAAGGTCTGTGCTGCAATGCTGATGTTTTGCTTGTATTAATCATAGAGATGGCCTGAGTCAGAAGTACTTTTATTGAATTTAGCAGTAAAATGATCCATAGTTAACAAAGAATATATTATAAACCTAATGTAGCCAATTCTGATTTTAGCATTTGAAAGAACTCCAGCAGCTATTTTTGCAGCTCGATAATGCTGGTATGTTCTGATACATTAAATTAAAACATACAGCCTTTGAAAAGATGCTCTAGTAAAAAGCAGGTAACAAAAGACATTTTAAGAGTGCTTTGAACTGTTGTCCTCCTGCATTCAATGGTAGCCTAAAAATATGGATTAAAACCATATACAGCATACTGTTAATGCATATCCACTTTCATTAGCTTTGGAGTTATAGGGTAAATTTTGTCACTTCAAATAGAGATATTATTCAAAACAGAATATGGTATTCATCATCTAAGCATTGATAAATTATAATTCTAATCAGGCAATGCTCATATCCCTTGGGTCACTTGTTGTTTACAAATAACACCCATATTCACATACTGGATGGTACACAAAAAAGGAGCCCACAAATCATGCAGCATACGGTAACCTGACCTTTGTGACATACCTATCTGTTGTGATAATCTCTGTTGATTTGTGAGGACTTCTTTCTATATGATCTGCAGTTTCGCTCATAAATCCTGTGGTACAAGTAGAAAGGTTTCTTGGCTTTGGGGCATTACTCACAGAACCAGAAATATACCAGCATTTTCAACAATTGAAAAAAAAACTCACAACAGGATATCGTCCTCTTGTTTGATTTTGAAGGAGCCTGTATGAAAATACAGTTTCACAATTGAAATATGCTGTTGCACTGAATACGGTATGCCTTCTATCCAGCAAGTACCCAAGTAACATAACAAAACAAAACATGCACAGAGAAAACTCCTGCTAACTTCACATGACTTCATTCTCTACTGCTAAAACCAGGGATGGGCTCCTAACCTAATGTGCAGGACTGCTATTTCATGTGCCACTATGTATCTCTGACTATGACTTATAATGGACTAGATGTTAAATGTTTCTAGGATTCACAATTTTAGAAGATAACAACAAGAGATTTGGAAAATAGGAGGAGATCATTCAGTCCATCAGGTTTGTTTTATTTAGCTAATAGCTAAGCTGTCCCAAAATATCAAGTCCAGATACTTGTTAAATATCATCAAGGTTTCTGCTTCATGGCTTAGTAGTTTGTTTTAGATTTCTACAACTTATTCAGTAGCTCTTTTTTTTGGTTAATGTCTTAAATGTACCTCCCCTTAAATTCCACTGGTGTCCTTGTGGAAATGATTTGCCTTTTAGACAAACATATTCTGCTGTATCTACTTTATCAATGCCTTTGGAATTTTAAAAACATGTATTAGGTTCCCATGTAGTCTCTTTAGGACTTATAATAGCTCAGGAACCTTACTGAAAGTAGTAAAGTCCAATCAATACAAAGGAACATTATTTATTATCTCTTAAATTTATAAAAATGCTGTCTTCAGCTAGACAAGCAATACACTTCAAGTGTACCATATGGCCCTCAGACAGAGAGTATCCAGCTTAGCATCTCCATCTTATTGAGAACATTTTTTTAGTAAGTTACTGTGTAGGTCAGGTTAGGTTAGGGAGTATGCACTGGTACAGCGCTTTGCCACACCCACCACACAGCAAAACAGATTGGGATCCTGGTTGGCAACCCTCTAGGCTGACACGCGGTCCAGTCCCACCCTCCGGAAATGACCATCTATCTGTATCTACCGTGCAGGTGTGAGAAATGCTGTCAGTTATACTGTTGACTGGTTTAGACTTTGAGTTTGAGGTTAGTGATTTGAGATCTATGTTCTGGTCTATTTTTCTTTGTGTTCAATGTTGATTTGATTTCCCAGTGCATTAAAAACATACATGAAAGGATGCAAATGACAATGCATGACTTCCTAGTTTGGCAAAGTGGTTACAGGAGAAAGCAGAGTTAACGTGGTTGAAAGATATACAGTAGGTGTGCATTTAAATACCAGCATTATTGCAAAGAATTTCATTGATCATATGAATCATTAGGCAAAACAACTGAGCCACTTTCATGTATTGTTTCAGGAGACTCTGGTCACTCTCTTCTTATCTGCTGATTTACACGGTTCATGCTACCTGGTTATCCTTCAAAATTCCACTAAGGAGGTTGTTATGCAAGCACCCCTCAAATATCAACAATGCTCATCTACATACAGAGTTATAATATTTTGTGACATCTTACTGCATGTTTGTTTGAAAAAATATTTGGATAAACTCTACCAAAGTGTAGCAAGGTCTATATAGGAGAATACTATGAGCTGACACAATATGCTTGAATTAAAATTAACATCCCTTTGCATAATTTGGAAAAACAATGCTTGCCTACTGTATATACAGGGTGACTAGACATCCTGTACTGTTCAGAGAAAATCTAATCTCTCCACCTTTAAAAAGTGACAAAACAATATCTATATTATTGACTCTGATTTATTTTCAGATTGCTACTTGCTACCATCTTTCATTGCTCTCCACCATGCCATACTTTTCTCTTAAATAAAGAGAAGCAGGTACCAGAACGCCCTGGAAGTCTGGACATATCAGGCAGGTCCAGTACTCTGATTGGATGTACAGAAATAATTTATGGTCAACCCTGAACTGGGTATGTGAGTTAGGAAATAGATTGATGGAGTTTTACAAGAAGGATGTGCAGAGTGGCCTCACCTGAGCCACATTATACATACTTTATGGAGGAACTGATATTTTTGGAACTCTACACTGGCCAACTGGGTCCTGAGACACAATTTGGATAGACCAAAATGTTGTGTAACATTTTGGGATGACAACTAAATTCTGCTCTGCATCCCCTGCAGACCAATGTCTTAAAGGTGTCGTAGTTTTATAATGTTTGGATGAATATGCCACCATAAGCACACTTAAAATTTTATAGCACAACCAGTAGTCACATATCATTCACCCTGGATGTTTAACCTAACACTAACAACACACAGTTCAGCCCAACTATGAAGTAATAAATTGTTCCTTTTCTCTAGGTTTTTACTGTGTATTAAGCCTTAGCTACTGTATGTGTCACATTGTTCAAGGAAATCAGACCATTACTTCTACTACAACTATTTTTGTCACCGAATGTAACAAGCTAAAGATCTTTTGGCAATTAATCATTTCTCAGATTAGATATCAGGTCTCTGTCTTCTTCTTCTTCTTCCTTATCCATTATCCACAGGCATTTATTTATGTGAAACTTTATATTCTATGACCATGACCACCTTCTGTTGCCCTGCCTATAAACCTTCAAAGACTTTCCTAACAAGGTGGCATCCATTAAATAAGTACAATGCTTCTTTAACAGAATCCGTATGGTTTAACCAGACCAGTTAAAAAGATGTAATGTTACATAAATGACAGGAAATCTGACTCGTGCAAAGGGGTGGATGATTTTCTGTTTTGGGAATAAGACAAAAAAATCAAGAAGACTGTCAGTTTACAGAATGGGATGAAAGCCTCTTCACAAACTGAATGACAAAACAAAGAATGGCTGAAAGCATTTCATTACAAGTAATTTGACAGCCCCATATAATATGTTCTACATCTGGAAAATGTAGACATTTCACATTGAGAAAAATAGTGTCACAGTCTAAAATAATGTGCTATAAACTGGTCTTATATGATATATATTATAATATATATTTATTGCATTATTTATACAGTTTATATTGTGCTGTGGGCGGCACGGTGGCGCAGTGGGTAGCGCTGCTGCCTCGCAGTTGGGAGACCTGGGGACCTGGGTTCGCTTCCTGGGTCCTCCCTGCGTGGAGTTTGCATGTTCTCCCCGTGTCTGCGTGGGTTTCCTCCGGGCGCTCCGGTTTCCTCCCACAGTCCAGAGACATGCAGGTTAGGTGGATTGGTGATTCTAAATTGGCCCTAGTGTGTGCTTGGTGTGTGGGTGTGTTTGTGTGTGTCCTGCGGTGGGTTGGCACCCTGCCTGGGATTGGTTCCTGCCTTGTGCCCTGTGTTGGCTGGGATTGGCTCCAGCAGACCCCCATGACCCTGTGTTCGGCTTCAGCGGGTTGGAAAAAATGGATGGATGGATATTGTGCTGTGCAAAAGACCTGGGTCACTGAAGAAAATGTTTTTTAAAGCTAGTTATTTAGGAAGTAAGTGATCATTTGTGTATAAAAATATGTAAAATTAGAAGAAATAAAAACACGCTATGATATAAAAAGTAACACGAATGTCTTCTGTTTTTAAAATAATCCAGGATTTTGTGTGACCTTCCTCAGAATGCAAAACTGAGACAAAGCACTTTAGATAGGGTGACCAGACATCCCATTTTCTGGCAAAGTGTTCCATTTGATGTTTATAATATAACAAAATGTCCTGTTTTTTAACAGACCTGCCAGTTAATAAACTTATATTGTCCTGTTAACATACCTCTGCCAAATCTATATCAACAAAAATCCATGCCCCCCCCCCCATTTGCTTTAATATATCTCTAACAACATGCAAGAGACTCCAAGGGGGATCCGACTCCCCCTACCATTTCATCATTTAATTATTAAGTTGTGTCCCAGTTGGTCCCCTGAACTTTGGAATACTTTTGCAAGTACTAATTGGTATTGACCTTATCAAGATGGACTGTGGCTTAGACTGCAGAACCAAAGGGTTGGGATTAATGGGGGCTACTTTTAGCCTATAATTAGTGATTAGTGATTTCAAACCGTGAAATGTTTGAAATATAACAAAGTGTCCCATTTTCAACAACACACATTTTCTAAATGTATATTGTGCAGCTAACATAACTATGTCAAACCTATATCAACAAGAAAATCTAAGGTGTCCCTCCTGTTTGATTCAATATATCTATAACAAAATGCATGAATCTCTCAGGGGGAGCCCACTCCCCTAGCCATTTGATCACTTATTTAATAAGTTGTGTCGTGGTTTGGTCTCCCTGGTTGGGATCAGTGTTCATTTTGTTGATAAAAACTAAGACAAAACATGCTTGTCAATGATATTTTTTCTGTGACGAAAGCGGAACCAAAACTAAGTAAAAATGCCCCATTACTGACAAAACCTAAGACGAATGCTTTTAAAATCATTGCACCATTTTCGTTTTGTTTAGTTTTCATCAACAAACAGACAACTGCACAATGAGCTATGTGAAGCTCTTTGCACATCTCAGTTACACATGCCAACAAATAATAAGCTTGAATTCAGTGGTTCAATTTTAAAAATTTGTATGTACGCTTGTAATTGGCTAACACTAGTTTGGGCACGATCAGGAAATCATCACGTCAGCCAGAATCCTGCTCTATTCCACTCTGCTATGTTGGCCAATGTGATTCTCGGGCGTAAAAAGCAGTCAGATATATGGACCAACTTTAATTACAACACTGAAGAAAATAAAGCCCAGTGTAAGCCATCTGCAAAGAAGCTTACAGGAAAAAAACACCACAAACGTGAAGAGGGGTCTAGAGGCGTAAAGTATGTAATGTTACCTAGCTGGCGACATGCCTGACGCCGATACCATTACTTCTGGCTCCCATTCACCCTCCTAATACTAAAGCATCAAGTACGTTGGTCTATTTTAGGTGTGCTGCTAGAAGGGATATCACATTGATAGTAAGGTCAGTACTGCACTCTTGCATGACTCACAATAATATGTTAAAAAATGTGAGTAAAAACTACACATGAAAAAGGCTGAGCAGTGGTAATGATACAGCACCGCATCAACACGTCAAAAACAAAAACAGCACAAGTCATGTCTGGCAATGCTGTGTGTTTGAGAATTTCAGCATTGGATTGGGGAAAACATGCTTATTAACTCTTTCATGGCTGATGTCGACATTTGTCGAAATTCAGGGGTAGAGGACGATAATCAGCTGTAAACTGCGACAAAACTCACCCTTACATTTAGATTTGACTTTCTTTCCTAGAAGGAAAGTTAAGTAGCTTTGTTGATTTAACCTCGATTCCCTACATGAGTATCAAAGAGCAAACAACCTCTAAAATGGCATTGACATCGAATACAAAAGTGAGGTACCAGCATCAGCTGACCAGATGCTTATGAGCATAACCCCTAAAATGTGAAGAACATAGTAAAGCACTTACAGTATGTCATGTACATTTTGTTTGGTAAAATCTTATAGCAGCGGCATGTTGAGGGCCAGAAAACAAGGATGACAGACCAGAGCTGCCATTATCTGACCAAGGTACTTTTGGAGTTAATCCTTTCTACACCTACTCTTCATTTTATGTCCAATAATCACTGTGTGGATTAGCTCATTAGTGTGCATGTTAGTATAACAGTTTAGAGGTACAGTATATTCTGTGCATATTCATATGTGAAATAAGATATCCATCTGATTTTGACTGACTAATTTACTTTTACTTTTAGTCGATTAAAACCGATTCAATTTTTCTTGACTAAAATTAATTTACTTTTTGTCGACTAAAACTAACAATAATTAAGTGACTAAAATGTGACTAAAACTAAAATGCAATTTAGTCAGGAGACTAAGACTAAAACTAAATCAAAATGTATTGTCAAAATTAACAATGGTTGGGATTAATGGGGGCTATGTTTAAACTATAATTAGTGATAAGCCAGTGAGGACAAAGTTGTTTTACTTTGTTTAATGACTCGTGAAACAATGCCATTTGTGCCATTGGTCTTGGAAGAATGCTGTTTAGTATACAGTAATCCCTCGCTACTTTGCGGTTCACTTTTCGCGGATTCACGACTTCGCGGGTTTTTAAATACAAGTGATTGCCCGCCTATCGTGGAAGTTATGTTCCAGACCCATCAGCAACAGGAGAAAATCTGCGATATAGAAAGACCATATAAATAAACATTTTTATAGTTTAAGCCTTAAAATACCCATCCCACATGCTTTAAACACATGTAAACTTATAAAACACACTTTGTTAACACATATGATATGTGGATGTCGGGCTAAGGATATGAGTAACATCTCACTATTATAAAACATTTTAACTTCACGCAAGACAAGACAGTGAGACAGGAAAATAGGTGCTGTACAGTCTTTTAAATTATTAACACGCAGAGCGACAAGCAGCACAAAGCCAGCACAAAGTCCACTTCTCCTTAGCGTTCATTTAGCTCCCCACCCCATTGACAACGCAAAGTGACAATTGCGTACGCCAAGGTATGAGTTACCGTGGAAATGTGCATGGCTTTACGCCAAGTTTAGGTTTCATACATCGCGATTTGAGCGTGGAAACGTTCGTACGCAACATTTCTGTGCGTACGCACCGTTTATACATGAGGCCCCTGGACTGCACCACCACACAAAAAAGCTTAAATAGAATGGCAGCTGCTGTAGAGATTTTTTCTCAGCTGTGAGGAATGAAAAGGAACATGATCTATTTTGATCATCACTACCTGTTATATTTTACATAACCAAGCAAGATTTTGGTACTAGACAAAGATAGTGCTGTGTGGGGAGTGTTTGGTCAAGTGTGCAATGACAATAAATCTGAAACGAAACTGATGACACTACAAAAAAATGCTATTAATCACTTGTATAATATTACTAAGGTCATGATAGCAATCAGCACTTAGCATCACAAGCTTTATGTGTCAATGTGTTGTGTATGCATGATAAGAAAAATACTGAGGAAATGGAAAAGAAGGCAAATTATGTCATAGAGCAAAGCCATGATAAAACAGAGTGAAGCACATTTTTTTTAATAGCAATTGCTGCATCACCCTTATTCATAGGATGGCTGAAAGAAAACAACTGGGGATGGCAAACTTGAGTCAATAAAGTAATTAGTAGCTTCCTGCTTCTTTTTGTTAGACATTTACTAAAATTCAATTTATGAGGACACTGTTCTAATTTTGGTGGCACGGTGGCGCAGTGCTAGCGCTGTTGCCTCGCAGTAAGGAGACCTGCATGGAGTTTGCATGTTCTCCCCGTGTCTGATGGGTTTCCTCCGGGTGCTCTGGTTTCCTCCCACAGTCCAAAGACATGCAGATTAGGTGCATTGGCGATCCTGCCCAGGAATTTGTTCCTGCCTTGCACCCTGTGTTGGCTGGGATTGGCTCCAGCAGACCCCCATGACCTTGTGTTAGATTACTGACTGCTCTAATTTTAAGATCTGATGCTGATTTTGACTTGTGATTTTTAAAGTAAAACCATGGACTGTAGTACCCATTGTCAAGCAACCTCAAACCCCCCCACCCGACTGAAGACAAGTTTCACAGTCTACGGCCTGTGGTGTAGCCTGCATCATTTCCCATAACTTGTCTATGGACTTTGCTGTTTTTCTTTTTCTTTTACCTTTTTAAGTGATTCTACACGGCTTCAATAATGTTGATGAGCTGGTGACAGGATAACTGAGTTCAATTCAGTGTAACTCCAAGAAGCATTAGTTAGATATGCCAAGAAGTCAGGAAAGTAAATGTAATTGTTAAAAAAGGGTGCCGATTGGGGTTGGGCAAAATATATATATGACTGAGGGAAGCTGGTGCCTCTCACCCACAGACTTGGCCTAATATTGGAAGCAATTTTACATTCCGAGAAAAGAATATGACAAAGTTTTGAATTAGAATGGCTTTTTATTCATTAATTAAATCTAACTGACATATATGAAATATTTCGAGAAATGACATACAATGGGGCAGCATACAGCTCAAATGAAGCATTTATATGTTGTACTGACTTCTGCTCTAAAGTGTTCAAAAAATATCAAGCCAAGGTATTAGCGCTTCAAATGTTATAGAACTGTGTGCCCCTGGAGTACAAGCCAGCATTCCCTTCTATCAAGATAAATAGGGAAACAAAGAAAAGGGAAAAAAAAGCAAAATTAAAATAAATACTAAACATTCCTCAAATGTTCTTCAACAAGTGCCTCAGGAGCTAAGTCGCACCAAGCCTACGTTTTACAACATGCTAAATCAAAGACGGCTTGTGAGGTGCAAAATCCTATTCCACAATAACACATAATTAAGATGAAAGTTGGAAAAAAATAATCAGCAGTTATTTTGAATTTTAAATAGTTGCTTTGTTAGTCAGTATATACCTTTTATTTTATTATACTTGGAATAACCTTTACCTTTACTTCCCTTTTTTTGATTCATGGTGACAAATAGTGATGAGCGAAGCAGGCAAGTTACAAGTAGCATACAATTGGCACAAAAATTTATTTTGCAGGGCATTTCACAATTGCAAAATGTGGAAGTTAAACAAGAGTTTTTTGGGAATTTAAAGGTTTTTTTTAGGTGGAAAACAATGCATACTGCTTCTATCAGCCTCATTCACACTTCTAAGTTTACTTGTGTTCTTCACTGCACTTAACGTAAAGCACTAGTAAAATCAATTCTGTTTACACCTTTCATTCACATTCCCACCAAGGAATGCAGTAGGCTATTTAAAAATGTGATATGCTCCACATTTTGAACATGAGGTCAAAATAAAATGCACCATCGAGCACATTATTGTGTTCTGAGTTTTCTCCACAGAAACACTTAGTTGTAGCAGACAAACCTTCCTCCATTAAGTAACAACTGTCCTATCCCAGTTGAGGATATACAAACTTCTGATGTTTCTTTGTTTTTACTCCATCTAAATATTAAATGACATTTTCTTTATGTGAAATGAGTAATCAAAATGTATCAAATGTTCTCCTTCTGAGAATGGGATGAAAGAAGTGTGGCCAGTAAAAAATAAAAAAAGAAATAGAATATATGAATGAAGGACCTGAGTTACACCAATATGGTATTTTAAGAAGTAGCACACTTTTACAAAAGGATTATTATATGTGCTGTTCTCCTTAAGTGGAGGATGATGTGGGGGTCATGTTACTGGGGCAACATGCAAGTGCGAATGGGTTGCTCACAGGCTATGAATGTGGATAAGATCAAATTGCCTGAACTTCAGCTCCCTAGTTTTTCCCAGGTACAGCAGAAGCTAATTAGGCCAATTTCCATTTTTACTTGTTTTCTGTTCTTTGTAAGAACTGTAGCTATCAAATAAGAACTACATCCAGGACTGCCTTTGTTAATCCCATATGCCAATATAACAGAAGGGTGTGACAATACTTTTCTTGGAGCAATGTAGATAACGACTGATCAATTCATCTATAACATGTACAGTTAGGTCCATAAATATTTGGACAGAGACAACTTTTTTCTAATTTGGTTCTGTACATTACCACAATGAATTTTAGATGAAACAACTCAGATGCAGTTGAAGTGCAGACTTTTAGCTTTATTTCAGTGGGGTGAACAAAATGATTGAATAAAAATGTGAGGCAACTAAAGCATTTTTTGAACACAATCCCTTCATTTCAGGGGCTCAAAAGTAATTGGACAAATTAAATAACTGGGGATCTATTTGTATGGAATGATTACAATAAAATTAATAAATAAAATAAAAAAAAAATATTCTGAAAAACCTGAATTACATAAACCAGCTCCCATTGTATGAGTCAAACAAAACACCAATAAAATTCACCTCAGTTTTGTTTAAACATTTCACGGTATACTCTGTGAAAGAACAGTAAATCATTAACAGTTGGCATTAACAGTTGGCACTATGTATCTCCGTGAATAACTTATTGAACAGAAAGGCCTTGCCAGTAAAAAAGTGACAACGTACAAATGGTTTGAGCCTTGATTTTAAAATGTTAGTAGTCTGAGATTATACTAAAAGTGCTCCTCTGATCTCTACATTCTTGGTAAAAAACAATTTTTGAATGAATAACTTTTTTGTTTGTACTGAAAAAATGGTTCAAGGAATTCATAGACTTAACAATCTTTCTGATTTAACAACATTTTGGACAAAAATCTTTGCATGTTTGGTGTCACAATCTCTACTAATCCATTAACAACTGTGTTTGGTGGACTCCCAGACGGCCTTAAAGTGGAGAAGGACAAACAAGCTGTAATTTCCTTTACAATACTACTTGCACATAGACTTATCTTGCTCAACTGGAAGAATCTCACCTCACCACTCTTAAGTCAGTGGGTAACCAATTGGAAAAAATCAAATTCTCACTTAGAGGATCCGTTCAAAACATTTTTAAAAATATGGCAAGATCTAATCAATAACATTTTAGAATAAGGTTCCATTTTGGGGAAATGTTTGTTTTCTTGCTCCTTTTATAGAGTGGCTTTGGTTGCTGGCTCCTCTCTTTTTCTCTTGGATGGAAGTCGAATTTTGCTTTGCGTTTTTAAATTTGTCTTGACTGTATGGAATGTTATCTGTTTCAATTTAAATAAATAAAAATATATACAAAAATAAAATAATAAAAAAAATGAAATAACTGGAAATAAAATGTTCATTTCTAATACTTGGTTGAAAACCCTTTGCTGGCAATGACAGCCTGATGTCTTGAACTCATGGACATCACCAGATGTTGGGTTTCCTCCTTTTTAATGCTCTGCCAGGTCTTTACTGCAGCGGCTTTCAGTTGCTGTTTGTTTGTGGGCCTTTCTGTCCGAAATTTAGTCTTCAACAAGTGAAATGCGTGCTCAATTGGGTTACGATCAGGTGACTGACTTGGCCATTCAAGAATTTTCCACTTCTTTGCTTTAATAAACTCCTGGGTTGCTTTAGCTGTATGTTTTGGGTCATTGTCTATCTGTATCATGAAACACCGCCCAATCAATTTGACTGCATTTAGCTGGATTTGCGCAGACAGTATGTCTCTGAACACCTCAGAATTCATTCAGCTGCTTCTGTCCTGTGTCACATCATCAATAAACACTAGTGTCCCAGTGCCACTGGCAGCCATGCACGCCCAAGCCATCATACTGCCTCCACCGTGTTTTAGAAATGATGTGGTATGCTTTGGATAATGAGCTGTTCCATGCCTTCTCCATACTTTTTTCTTGCCATCATTCTGGTAGAGGTTGATCTTGGTTTCATCTGTCCAAAGAATGTTTTTCCAGAACAGTGCTGGCTTTTTTATATGTTCTTTAGCAAAGTCCAATCTAGCCTTTCTATTCTTGAGGCTTATGAGTGGCTTGCACCTTGCAGTGCACCCTCTGTATTTACTTTCATGCAGTCTTCTCTTTATGGTAGACTTGGATATCGATACGCCTACCCCCTGGAGAGTGTTGTTCACTTGGTTGGCTGTTGTGAAGGGGTTTCTCTTCACCATGGAAATGATTCTGTGATCATCCACCACTGTTGTCTTCCGTGGACGTCCAGGTCTTTTTGCATTGTTGAGTTCACCAGTGCTTGCTTTCTTTCTCAGGATGTACCAAACTGTAGATTTTGCCACTCGTAATATTGTAGCAATTTCTCGGATGGATTTTTTTCTGTTTTCGCAGCTTAAGCATGGCTTCTTTCACCTGCATGGAGAGCTCCTTTGACCGCATGTTGTCTGTTCACAGCAAAATCTTCCACATGCAAGCACCACACCTCAAATCAACTCCGGACCTTTTATCGGCTTAATTGATAATGACATAACGATGGACTTGCCCACACCTGCCCATGAAATAGCCTTTGAGTCAATTGTCCAATTACTTTTGAGTACCTGGAATGAAGGGATTGTGTTAAAAAATACTTTAGTTGCCTCACATTTTTATGCAATCGTTTTGCTCACCCCACTGAATTAAAGCTGAAAGTCTGCACTTCATCTTAGTTGTTTCATTTAAAATACATTGTGGTAAAGTACAGAACCAAAATTAGAAAAAACATGTCTCTGTCCAAATATTTATGAACCTAATTATATGTATATATGAAGGATTTAGGAGTCATAGTGGACTCTAAGCTATCGACTTCCCGACAGTGTTCAGAAGCCATTAAGAAGGCTAGCAGAATGTTAGGTTATGTAGCACGATGTGTGGAGTACAAGTCCAAGGAGGTTATGCTCAACCTTTATAATGCACTGGTGAGGCCTCATCTTGAGTACTGTGTGCAGTTTTGGTCACCAGGCTACAAAAAGGACATAGCAGTGCTAGAAAAGGTCCAGAAAAGGGCGACTAGGCTGATTCCAGGGCTACAGGGGTTGAATTAAGAGGAAAGATTAAAAGAGCTGAGCCTATACAGTTTAAACAAAAGAAGATTAAGAGGTGACATGATTGAAGTGTTTAAAATTATGAAGGGAATCAGTACAGTGGATCAAGACTGTTATTTTAAAATGAGTTCATCAAGAACACAGGGACAGAGTTGGAAACTTGTTAAGGGTAAATTTCGCACAAACATTAGGAAGTTTTTCTTTACACAAAGAAGATACATACTTGGAATAAGCTACCAAGTAGTGTGGTAGACAGTAAGATGTTAGGGACTTTCAAAACTCGACTTGATGTTTTTTTGGAAGAAATAAGTGAATAGGACTGGCAAGCTTTGCTGGGATGAATGGCCTGTTCTCATCTAGAGTGTTCTAATGTTCTAATGTATTCTAAATGTCTTTAGCAACCAAGAATGTACTGTAATTATGTGCTTCTATGAAATAAACTTTGTGTCTTTGAATATCATGAAAATGTGTTCTAATATATGTTAATGAATACAAGTATTAAAAACACTATAATTCTAACCTTTTCTCACTGTGTGTGGTAATGAAAAATAAAACTTCATGCATCTACTCCAACCCCAACCTAACCCTAACCTTAATGACCTTTGACAATACAGAAAACTGCATTAAACATGGCAGATGAAAAATTAAAACACAGATTTTACTTGAGTAATTTTTGAGAAACGTTTTGAAAATGACAAGCATTTACACTTATAATTTTTAAATCAATAGGTACTTTTATAAGAACACTTAACGATAAAAGTTTAAAATAAGATTACAGTTCTGTACATAAACAATTATACAGTTCCAGCAATAAAATTTTAAACACCTTAGGAGAACCCAATAGAGACATTATTTCAGAATTTTCTTTTACAGCAGGAACGTTTGTGATGATTAACCCTGATACCAATGACCCTTGTCAGCCTAGTGAGTCTCACATAATTAAAACCTCATTTTTTGATGTACAATGTGTGGCCTAATTAAGAGTTTAAGGGACCTGCACCAGAGCTCTAACGGAATATTGTAAAAGTCCTATTAGTCAAGGCAGTTACAGTTATTGCAATTGAATTTAGAATCAACCAGATGCTACTAACCAGCAAGTGTTATATGTTCAATTAGGTTTTGGTACCTAAAATCATTCAAGCGTGGTATAATTTCTCACAAATAAAAATTAAAAATGTCATTTGCTCCCTGAACTGCTAGCAATATCAGACTGGTAATTTCACAAATTATAATTAAACTTCTAAATTAGCTCTACTACTTTCTATCATAATTTTGTACTGTATAATTGGTAGCACACGATAGCCTAGGGGTTTTAGATTCTTTTATTTAGAAGCAGCTCTCACTTTCATTTGTCAGTAAATGCACCTTTAACAATAAGGCGATTCAAAGGGTTTGCTGTCCAATTAAGGATATTAATGGCAATGCTTAAAATTAATGTTTTCTTTTCATTTAACTAAACTGTTACTTGCTATATTATGGCTGCATCTATCCCACCAAACTTATCTCCCAAAATCACCACATCAGCTGCAGCATTTCACATTCCTGCTTTTTAGCCCCAAGTGGCTTATTCAGATGGTGCCCAACTGGGATATGTGGGTAAGATTTGACTTGAAAAACAATCAGAACAATTGCAAAGAGAATAGGTAATTCAGCCAAAAATAGCTTGTCAATCTCTATCACTTCTAGAATTTAATTTACATTAAATTTCATCTGCTATCAGTCTACCAAAGTCCGAATTCTGTAATGATTTGGCTGATTCTAGGTTTTTTGACATTCCTAGTTTATTATAATTTGCAAAGTGCTTATTATTCTATTTTTATCAAGACCACCTGCATAAATTACTCTAAGGCACTGATCTCTGAGTGATGTCATTTTTAACATCACTTAAATCTTAAACATATTCTTGTACCTTAACCCTTTGTGTCCACAGTGTGCCACATGTTTGACCTTACCAAAAAAATTCTGAAAGTCAGGATAAATGCAGGTTGGCTCTTGCAATTTGCAGATTTACGATTTGCTGATCCGCCTATTCGCAGGTTTGTTATCAATAATTAGATGGAAATTATTTTGCGTGTTTTGCAGCCTATTGTGGAAAACCGAAGACTACACTGACGCCCTGCTACTTAAAAGAACTGCAAATCCCAGCAGCCCCAAGGCTACTGCATCATTGGACAGCTTTGGTGGTTGCTGCAGGGGCTGGTGGGTGAAAAATGAGGGCTGTAGCTTTCAAAGAAAGCCATAACAGGCCCGCACGATCACAACTGGTGGTGTATTTTTGTTTCAACGCTTTACTGTACAATTGAATTACAGTTTTGCTTGGCTTTATGTTCTTGTACTGTGCCTGCTAGGTCGTGTGAATTTCTCTGGATTGGGAAACGTCTTCATCTAGGAGGGCTCCCAACTTCTACAAATCTTCACATTCATTGGTACCACAGTAGGTCAAACTTTACATAACTTTCAGTAGGCTGTTCACAGGGGAATTCATTTCTTAAGTACACCACCATTATCTGCATCTGCGGAACTAGACTATGTCATGTTTTATCGTTTTCTGCCTCGTGTTTTGTTGGATTTCTTTTGTATCTGTAATTTTAATCATTTTTGTTGTTTAATGGCATAAATATACGCACCAATTTGTCTGGGGGATGCCAAACATATTTGTCTCATCAGTCAGTCTTGCACACGTCATTTGATTGTGCAGTGATCATTCTTTGTTGCATTTCTCACAACATTTTGCATCATATTTAGTGTAATAAATTAGAAAATACAGTTTTCATGGGCCCAAAACATATTCACAGATTTTTGCAATTATGGAGGCCCTGCACCCCTAGCCACTAATCACAAGAGATTACTGTAATATCATCTGATGGTATGCTTTTGTTGTTTTCCCACCAAATTCCAGCGTATTTATGAAACACCTTATTTTATGTCTAAATGCAGGTGGACTATTCACTGCTACACCCGTTACTGGCATATTATATTCTGTCTTTTCCTTAGAACTTGCTTCCATTATTTTACCCTCTCTTTGTTGGGCTTGTACTCTTAAAACAATTTGGGTATTTCTACCAGGAGCTGAAATATCTCAACAACATAAAGATCACAGATGTTGCAGACCTCTCTGCAACACCAAAGTTGCAATTGAGTAAGCAATTCAATGGGCGGAGTGGTGGCTCTGAGGCTAAGGATCTGTGCTGGTATCCCGAAGGTTGCTGGTTCGAATCCTCATCACTGCCAAAAGAGATCCTACTCTGCTGGGCCCTTGAGCAAGGCCCTTAACCTTCAATTGCTCCAGGGGCGCTGTACAATGGCTGACCCTGCACTCTGACCCCAAGGGGTATGCGAAAACTAACAAATTCCTAATACAAGAAATTGTATAAGGCAAATAAAAGAACAAAACAAAAAAAAAATATATGAGGACTATGAAATATGATCTCTGCCTCAAGATTGCAAGAGGAGTCATAGAAAGTGAACCTGGCATATCCTATTGGGAGAAAACCTAATAGCAGTCCCTGCAGTAATATATCTGTAGTAATGATATCACTTGATTTAGCCAAGGGGTGCCCAGCAGTTCTATTAAAGGAAGTGAAAACTGTTGCTTGGGATTTACTGTCTGACTTGGCGTGTCTCACCATGACATCAGAAATAGCAGGTAAAGAATGAAGTAAGATAAAGTAATTGCCTTTACCAAAATATTTCTCTCTCTAGAGTCCACAATGTATTCAGCATATACTGATAGATAGATAAATAGATAGATAGATAGATAGATAGATAGATAGATAGATAGATAGATAGATAGATAGATAGATAGATAGATAGATAGATACTTTATTAATCCCAAGGGGAAATTCACATTTCTGTACATACTGTACATATTATGTAGAGTTGTTGCTCTTTATTGTTTGCGCCCTCCCCCACCATATCATACTATGTATGGGGGAGAAGCAAAAGCTTTCAATTCATCAAAAATTTTGAATTCCGGTTTTTCGACGGATCTCAACATTTTAGGGTCCCCTAATACCGAAAACATTGATATCTTGATGATGGGTGTGTGTGCTTGCCTGTGTGTTACAGTTTATTAAGGTCTAGAGCTAAAACGGCTGGATGGAAAAATATAAAACTTGATATTTAAGCCTGTTATAAGAGGACAATGTCCTGATTAGTTTTTGAGCCAAATCGTGTAAAAGAAAGAGGCACTCTAGATGAACCCTCATATACCGTAATTCTGCAATTAATTATGAATTCTTCTCATCAATTGCTATCGTAATGGCCTATTTTATGATCAGAAAGATAAGCACCAGAGCAGTAAATAATTACTGAAATATTATATAGTAATTTGGGTAACTTAGTTCCTAGTGTGCTAAGCCTATTGACATATCTGAATTTTCTGATTTTAATTTGTTCCTGAAAATGGGACAGAAAATCAAGAACTGGTTAAAAAAAAAAACTATTTCCCAATAATACATTCCAAGCCAATCAAAAAACAGCCAAAGAAATTTGCCAAATATCACTTAAGTATCATTCAACACTTATACAATCATTAATCCCTGATTTCTTCATGATATAAAACAGCTCATTTATCAGTTATCAACTTAGGGAACTGTTAATACGATCATTAACAAAACATTTTCGGCACATTAGCTTATGTTCAGGATATATTCAGACAGAAGACTCACCTCCTAGTCAGACCTGTACAGTGAACTCATCTCATAGGAAAATGTAGTTATGAAGTTCATGTAAAAAAATAATTAAATTAACTGTTTTGTGTTAAATGTTGCCACTGCACAAGAGTGTCATAGAAAAACTGATAAAGGCATAAGACTAGCAGGAGGTAGCTCAGACCCCATGCCTGGTAACATGTGTAGGATGAAATGGAAAGAGAAAGAGAGAAGTAGATCTGCCATGTAGGCAGTCACATGCCACCTCCAGTCATCTGTACATTATTCCAGTATCTCTTTCTCTTCCTCTACTTGGGATAGACTAGTTCCAATGCTTTGATTGTGGCATCTGTGTCCAGGACGAGGTGTTTATTGGGATTCATATATGCCAAAAAAGTGCCAATTTGAGGACATCTTTCAGTTGGCAGACTGCTGTCTCAGACACTGGTGTCTTTTGGCACTTGCTAGCTTGATTGGTCAATATATTGCTGTAAAGTAAGATACCAAACCCAGGAAACTGCTGAGCTCTTGTGGGCCATGGTCAGTCATGGTGGCAGTCTGGATGGTGGTGAACATTTCCCTTAGATGGACGAAAGGCTTCTTCAAAGTCTTGGGGTGGCATATACAGTAGGTCATCCAAATTGATCATGTAGCTGCTTGGTGAAATGTTGGCCAGCACTCATTTCATGAGGCATTCAAAGATAATGGTGGCATTGCACAGACAAAAAGTCATGAATGTCAGATACCACAATGGAAGAGGCATCTTCACTCATATCACAGGAGCTAAAGCGACTTGTGTAAATCCAGACTGAACCATTCATGTGGTTCATGTTGTCAATGATCTGCGGCAGCTGCTACAATCAGTACCATTACTGAGTATTCAGTTATTCTGCATTTTTTCACATTTTCTTATGTTGCAGCTTTGCACTAAAATCATTTGATATGTTTTTTACCCACATTAAGCAAAACTCAATACCCCAAAATGACGAAGTGAAAACACGATTTTAGAATTTTTTGCCTATTTTTTAAAAATAAAAAAATGAGATATCACATTGATACAAGTATTCAAACTCTTTGATATTACACTTGAAATATGGCTCAAATGCATCTCATTCTATTGATAATTGAGATTTTTCTGCACCTTCTTTGAAGCCAACTTGTGTTTAATTCATTGAATTACATGATTAGGAAAGGCACACACTCATCTATAGACGGTTCCACAGTTGACAATGAGGTCAAAGGAATGGCATGCTGAGCTTAAAGATAGAACTGTATTGAGGTGCAGATCTGGGTAAGGCAACAAAATAATTTCTACAGCATTAAAGATTCCCAATAGTGCAGCTGCCACCATAATTCTTAAATGGAAGAACTTTGGAACAACCATGACTCCATGACTTAAAGGTAGTCACTCAACCAAACTGAGCAACCATGGGAGAAGGGCCATTATAAGAGAGGTGACCAAAAACCCAACTGTCACTCCAGCAGAGCTCCAGAGAACCTGTGTGGTGAACAATCACTACAACCTTCCACCAATCTTGGCTTTTTGTGAAGAGTGGGCAGTCAGAAGCCTTTTCTGAGTAAAAGACATAGAAATGGAATTTGAAGAAATACACCTGAAGGACTATCATACAGTAAGAAACAAGTTTCTCTGGTTTGATGAAACCAAAATTAGCATCATATCTGGAGAAAAACAGGGTACCACTCATCACCTGCACAGTACCATTATAATGGTGAAGCATCGTGGCATTAGCATCATGCTGTGGGGTTGTTTTTCAGAAGCTGGGACTGAGAGAGTAGACAGGGTTGAGGGAAAGCTGAATGGAGCAAAGTACAGAGATAACCTGTTGGGCCGAAGATTCACCTTCCACTAGGACTCTGACTTTAAGCACAAAGCAAAGACAACACAGGAATAGCTTAGGCGGCAACTCTGGGAATGTCCTTGAGCTGACCAACCAGAGCCCAGATTTTAACCCAATCAAACATCTCTGGAGAGACCTGAAAATAGCTGTCCACCGATGATCTCCATCCAACCTGATAGAGCTTGACAGGATCTGCAGAAACAAATGGCAGAAAATCCCCAAATCCATGAGAGTAAAGCTTGTTACGTCATACCCAAGAAGACTCTAGGCTGTAATCATTGGGAAGACTGTTTCAATTACTGAATAAAAAGTCTGAATACTTGTGTCAATGGAATATTTCTTTTTTTTTATTTATTTATACATCTTTTCCTAAAAATCTTGTTTTTGCTTTGTCATTCTGGGTATTGAGTGTTGATTGATGTGGGGAAAAATGAATTTAAATGATTTTAGTGCAAGGCTGCAACATAGGAAAATGTAAAAAAAGTTTATGCACACACACACAAACTTGTTTGCTCTAATACATATACATGTATTTAAATATATGGTGTCTGTCTCTATTTTATTGCCAATATTTACTGAAAACAGTCTTGAAAAGCTGCAATCAGTTACGCTATTTAATCATTATTCATGACCAACTGCAGGGAGACATCAAGAGAGAGCAAATGTTTTTGAGCACCTTTGTCAGATGCAGCCATGCACGCCAAATGCTTACTCTTCTCAGGCTTGGAACCATGATTATGAGTTAAATATTTAAATCCTTATAAAGCTGCATGAAAATGTCAGAAAAACTCCAAAAGATGTGTCGAGAAGAAGGATGGCCCCCTGTCAGCACGGCCGCTTCAGTGGTAACATTTGCATCAGGAACTTTCAGTTTGTATCCTTAAGCTCTGAGCACTGAACAATTAAGCTTTGCTGTTTAAAAGTGGCTAGACTGGAATAAAAATGTTTTTGGTTGTTCTTTAGTCACCAGTTAACTTAATGACGCTGAACATTTCACTGAAGACCCTTTGTCTTTATCACCCTTCACAAAAACATTTTTCCACCCATATTCTGATCCTGCTCTTTCCATTACAAGGTTGAGGCTGCTATGGCATCTCATTTGCAGCACCTAGAAGAAAGAAGGAAGGATCCATGGATAGAATGCCTTCGTATGACTGCTGAGAAAAACAGGGAGCTGTCATGCCTATTGCTGGGATATGGGAGGAAAGTGGACCACACTGAGACAGGAAGTAACACGGTGGCTGAGATGACACTTGTACCAAGGTGGCTGCACTTGTCACCACTGAGCTATCCCAAGTTTTTTTTTTTCTAGTTTCTGTGACATAAAAATAATGTAATTTTACTTTATAAGTGCCTTACATGACACATAAGGACACAGTACATAAATAAGTTAAACCAAAGCATAGAAAAATAAAAAGTAAATAAATAGGACAGTCAAAATTACAATAAAATACTAGCACATAAAAGTGTGTTTAGGTCTTTAACTTCATCTGAAAAGCAGAGATTGTAGAAGACTGTCTAATATAAAAATGTACAGCGTTCATAACCCGGGAGATGCAGTATTAAAGGTCCAATCATACACTAAATTTTAACAAAAACAAGTAAGTACAACATACACTCACCAGTCAATTTATTTGATAATCTTTGCTAGTACCGTGTTGGACCCCCTTTTGCCTTCATAGCTGCCGTAATTCTTTGTGGCATAGAGTCAACAAGGTGCTGAAAACATTCCTCAGGGATTTGGGTCCATTTTGATATGATAGCATCACACAGTTACTGCAGATTTGTCAACTACACATCCATGATATGAATCTCCCGTTCCACCACATCCCAAAGGTGCTCTATTGGATTGAGATCTTGTGGGTCTGGAGGCCCTTTGAGTACAGTGAACTCACTGCCATGTTCAAGAAACCAGTTTGAGATGATTTAAGCTTTGTGACAGGGCGCATTATCCTGCTGGAAGTAGCCATCACCAGATGGGTACACTGTGGTCATAAAGGGATGGACCTGGTCAGCAACAATACTCAGGTAGGCTGTAGCATTTAAATGATGCTCAGTTGGTACTAAGGGGCACAAATTGTGCCAAGAAAATATCCCTCACACCATTATACCGCCACCATCAACCTGAGCCACTGATGCAAGGCAGGATGGATTTATACGTTCATCTTGCTGATGCCAAATTCTGACCTTACCATCCAAATGTTGCAGCAGAAATTGAGACTCATCAGACCAGGCAATCTGTCCAATTTTGGTGAGCTTGTGTGAATTGTAGCCTCAGTTGCATGCTCTTAGCTGAAAACAGTGAGAGCTGATGTGGTCTGCTGCTACTTCAAGGTTCCATGTGTTAGGCATTCAGAGATGCTTTTCTAAATACCTCGGTTGTAACGAGTGGTCGAGTTACTGTTGCCTTTCTATCAGCTTGGACCAGTCTGGCCATTCTCCTCTGATATCTAGCATCAACAAGGCATTTTCGCCCACAGAACTGCCACTCACTGAATTTTTTCACTTTTTTTGACCATTCTCTGTAAACCTATGAGATGGTTCTGCATGGAAATCTCAACAGACAGGCAGTTTCTGAAATACTCAGACCAGCCCATCTGGCACCAACAACCACGCCACGTTGAAAGTCACTTAAATCCCTTTTCTTCCCCATTCTGATGAACAGTTTGAACTTCAGCAGGTCTTCTTGACAATGTGTACAGGCCTAAATGCACTGAGTTGCTTCCATATGATTGGCTGATTAGATATTTGTGTTAAAAAGCAACTGAACATGCCTACCTAATAAAGTGCCTGATGAGTGTATTTTAAATTGTGATTCCTTTGGCATATACTGAATGTTTCAAAATGATTAAGCTTTGCAAAAGTTAGGACTGGAAGAAAGGCTAAGTCAAATCATTTAATGACAGATGTTATGGACAATGAATGGGCAGAAGATGTCTGCTACTCAAATTAGTGTTTCTTCAGATCAAGATATGTGTGACAAAAAAGTAATGATATTAATTAAAAAGGTGTGTGTTGCATTTAGAATAATTTATGCAATGGCAAGAGGCTTATGCTATGGTTGTAAAATTTTATTTAAATATCTGTACTGCGAAATTGCTGAGAAACTTAAAGATATTAACCTGACAGATAAGCAGTTAAAAATGCAGTTCACAGTTGATGGCTCAAAATACCCATTGGCCTAGCTTAAAAAGGTAAAATGGTAATTAAAATAGAGAGAGACAAATTATATGTAAAAGAGCTGAAAAATTAATAATAGATGTGGTTAGAATGACTAGATCTTACTCACTGAGTAAAAGCAGAAAGAAAAGCAAACTTGCATTAGGATTGGAGTCTAAGAGACAAACAAAAGACGTCCAAGAAGCAATGTTCATGTCAGGATTTACATGCTATGAAAAATGTTCTGAAAAATGCACCATGTCTAGTAGAGCTGTACTGCATGAAATAAACTTACACTAAGGTTGTAAGTGGCCTATTGATGGACTGTATTCCCTTTGGCAAGAAGTGGTGGTTTAAGAGCTGAAATCTTGGACTTCGAAACTCAAAGCTGCTTCTCCTCTAAATCACTTTGCAGTCTAATAAGTCATTAAAAGTGTCCATTCAATGTGGACAAATGCAGTATGCTTCTGTACTTGAAGACTACTGTAGTAGTAAAGCAAAGCTTATTTGTTCAGAGTAGAATGGTTTGGGGTTCATTTCCCATGGGTGTTAGTTGGTGTGGATAAAATATTGCTTTACATCCCCAGTTATAATGATTTTAGAAAAATATATTGTGGGGTTTTTGGTTAAAGAATTGCTTTACACATGAAGTAATAATGTTGGGGAAACCATCAAAAACACACTTGGAAATGGTAATCTTTATATATATATATATATATATATATATATATATATATATATATATATATATATATATATATATATATATACTGTATCTTATGTGAGACCCATCTAACATGAATGGAAATCTAAGTAATCAACGGAGGCTTCAATGTTAACGTTTGCAGTGCATTATCTATTGGAAAGTATTTTAATGCATGTAGTAATAAAATGCATTGCATTTGTCATTCTAACAGATGGTTCATCACAAACATTTTTAGCAATAAAATGCATTACTATAAATGTTGGAATGCATATGTCTCTGTTATATGGTATTAGTATGGGATTTGTAAAAGCAGAGGTAATGTTTGTGATGTGCCATCTGTTGGAATGACAACTGAAATACATGAGTCTGTGTTATATGCCATTTGGCATGGGATATGCAAAAGTACAGTTAATATTTGTGCCATGTGTTAGAATGAGAAATGAAATATGTGTCTTTCTTATATGCCTTTTGTTGTGGGATTCATAAAAGCTGAGTTAATGCTTGTGATGTGCCATCTGTTTGAATGAGAAATACAACATATGTGTCTCTGTTATATGCCATTTGGTAAGGGATTTGCAAAAGCTGAGTTAATATTTGTGATTTGTCATCAGTTGGAATGAAAACTGCATTGCTGACAGTCAACTTTAAGGGATGTTTGTTTAGGATGTGGGGAGAAACCCTTGAGAAGTTGCATTGTTAACCCTGCATAGAGCGCAGGGATCTGAACACATGACTCTGGAGTTAATTCCATCAAAATAAATGTGGATATCATCTATACTTAGCTGAGGACTGTTAATTTTGTTTATTATTAAGTAAGGTCAGTTGTGCAGGGTCATGAATTGGAAATTTATTTTATGGCTGTAGGATGAATTCATGTATGGATATAGGGGGTACAGGTGGATTTATGTACAAACTGTTGCAGACATGGATGCATTTGGGTTCAAATGCAAAATGTATGGGTGGGTTTGGATTTGACTTTTAGCAACTGTTAAACTCCAAAACTCCAACTCACACTGAACATTCTTATTCCATTTTTTATTCACAGATGGAACCCATTCTGCCAGCAATAGGTGCAAAACAAAAATTAGCCATGAAGAAGGCACCAACCAAATGCACATACAGTACACATCTGCACTCACTCATCCACTCAAAACAAATTCAGTTTACCATTCCAAGTAAAACACACATATCTGGAAAAACAGACAACACAGAGCAAAAAAATAAAGCACAGAGACATAGACAGAGTCTACGTAGACCAAGGTGAAACTTTAGCCTCCTGGACCAGTGATGTGGTTGAGCTATAAATCGCACAATCATTCACCCCGGCCTAAAATGATTAATGCTAAATATTTTTCTTTGTCTTAGAAATATGAAGGACATTTCCAAGAGAAAGACATGCCCCAATTACATTATCTCTTGTTAACCCAATAAGTCTTTATTTTTCTTTATTTGTTCTAGCATCCCACTCCATTCCCAATTGCCTTTGTCTGCAGCAACCTCATGTACTTATGACATGATCAGATAGTCTCAACTTCTTCTGAGTCTGTCCCCCTTCTGTCTTAAAGGCAACCAGAAAAGTTTAACAAAACACACCAAATTCCATGACTACCTCAAGTTGTCAAAATTGTGCCAAAGCTAAAAATACATGTATTTTATAATGACAGCCAATATAATATATGTCAAATACAAACAATTGTTTTCTAGAACTCACGGCAGGCTCTCTGGATGACTAGAAAAAAAGAAATAAAATGGTGAACGTTTCTGCTTTGAAAGGTAGTGAATCCTTGGATTAAAAATATCAAATTGAAAGCTCTTAAAATATGACTTGCACCGTAGTCATGACCATCCTTATGAATGTGAAGCTGTATAGCATCGCCAAGGCCCTGCTTAGATTCAGTTTCCTCTAATAGCAAGCGACACCATTTTTAAAATGAGATACAAAGTCCACTTTGAAAGATCTGCAGCTACTTATGTCACAGATTTGTCGATGTATGAATCTTGTAAATGATATTGTAAGATCTCTACCGCTGGTTATAGGGAGTCTGTCAAAAATAGACGCTAGATATCAAAGAAATTCTGATATAACCAGATTTTCTATCATAATATCCATTTAATGGACTGAGCCTGTAAGCAAATGCAGTTCTTTACACGCGTTTGGGTTAAAACTCTCACAATCAGTTAGTGCTCCTTCTACATCAAAAAGACATAAGCTTCAATTAGCGACGTTGAACATTGCATAGGCACTGAAAAGACTTTTAAAACAAAGCAGAATTTATTACCAAGGATTAAACACAGTATGACATAACAGCAATTCAGCACAGAATGTGCCATTTACCAAAACTGGCTATTCTAAGAAGAAGAGAGCTTCTCAGGAAGACCAATGTAAGGGTTAGGATTAGGGTAGGGGATATTGGCTATAACTTAGCCATACTCTGGTACACTAGTCCAAGAATTTAAACTTCAATTAATCATGTCCCTAATCAATTGCATGAGATCCTAGCTAGCAAACACTTAAATTATCTCGTTTAAGCCATTAGGATATATTGTCCCTAAGGCTTTAATCCATTCCATCTCCCTTTTAAGTCTATATGTTTTTGTCCAATAAGGCTGATGTTCCAGACCAAAAAATAGAGGTGTATGTCGTGCCTGATTAAAGTGTTTATACAATTCTGTCTGCTTAGTTTGATTATCGATTAATCTTAAATGTTGCACACACCTAGCCTTAATAGAATTCTCGGTCTCACCAATATAAATCCTTCCACATCTTTTGCATTGTATGCTGTATATGCAGTTGATAGCAGTTTTCTGCAAATCCAGGAATATCGGTAATTCTGTATTTGCCAATGGATTCCTAATAATTTTTTTATTTTCAAACGGGATAACCCATGCACATTTATTAACTTTTTTCTTTTTTGTGCAGGAAGCCCTCACTATTAGGTCCCTCAGTGTCTTATTTCTACGGAATGCTGCCACCATTCTCCATTCCCTCAGATCCTCATCTTGTAACTGGATCTCAAGAAAATTCTGCCTGAACTTCTCCACCACCATACAAGCTTGTCCAGAAAATGTAAAAACCATAGGTAATATTTTGTCACTTTTCCCTTTCACCACTCCTCTATTATTCTCCTGTTCTTGCTGTTCCCTTTCTACTGGAGCCTCCTCTGTGTTTCGTACTTCCAATACTATCTCCCTCCTCTGTTGTACATTCGGATTTTCAAAATATAACACCCATCTCCCATCTGCCTCCACCTCCAACCAAAAATTGCCTAGGTCATATTTCCACCTTATCCCAGTATAAATATTCAGTAGGGAATTACCCCAACTGTTGGATAACGGGTTGCCCAAAACATCTATACCCCTAAGGGTATCATTAACATCCGGGCCCCTCCCAATAATCTTAAGTTTAGGGTCAGGGTAGGGGTTCCCCCTATCCTCCACATTAACCCGGATAGCATTAAAAGAGATATTATTAACCTCAGGGCCCCCCCCACCACCACCAATGACATTAAGTTTAGAGTTGGGTAAGGGGTTGCCCCTCTCATTTATATTCATCCGGCTATAACCTAAAGGGGAATTATTAACCTCAGGGCCCCTCCCACTGACATTAAGTTTAGGGTTGGATGAGGGGTTGCCCCTATCATTTATATTGATCCGGCTATAAACCGAAGGGGAATTATTAGCCTCAGGGCCTCCCCGACTAATATAAAGTTTAGAGTTGGGTGAGGGGTTACCCCTATCATTTACATTAATCTGGCTATAAACTGAAGGAGAATAAATATTAGGAAGATCGAAGAGAGTTGTACAGTCCTGTATATAACGTTGTTCCATATCATAATATGAAAGCAAAGTTACCAAGTCCCGTTCTCCCCCTTTCACTCCCTCCAAGACCTTTCGGCACTTGTTTTGACTATATAGCAAAGGTCCAACCAACCAGATAGGCAAGGCTCCAGAGAAGAAAAGAGAAAGAAGGATAGTAAAGGATATACTATTTTTGAATTGACTAGAAAACCAATCCCGCAATAATGACCACCATGAGGTATTATTCTTTAACTAAACCACCATGTCATTTAAACCCCAGTCTAAATTCTTTTGGTCCCTGAAAACTAATTGGTCCTCCATCCGTTCATCCTCCTCACTATACCATGTCAACCAGGAATAATCCGATAAACTCGATCCATCCTGCCTGCGCTCCGGGACCTGTGGTACTCCAGTCCATCTATTAACGGAAACATATTTATATCCCAAATAGTTCTTATAAGTGAGTTTAACCTCATTATTTATGTCCCTTAAAAATGTCCTAGAATATCCTCTTTTTCTAAGGGCCGTAAATAAGACATGGATTGCCTCCTCAGTATGTCTACTATCCGAGTTGATCCTATAAAATCTGATCAACTGGGATTTAATAATACCCCTAAAAGTATGTTTCGGATGGTAGCTACTCTTATGCAGAAGGGCATGAGAATCTGTTGTTTTAAAGTACACTTTAGATTTTAATTGTTTAAAGGATTGCGAAGTTTGCTCGAAAATATAATTGGGTATCTAAAAATGTTACTGATTGCATAGGCACTGAAAAGACTTTTAAAACAAAGCAGAATTTATTACCAAGGATTAAACACAGTATGACATAACAGCAATTCAGCACAGAATGTGCCATTTTCCAAAACTGGCTATTCTAAGAAGAGGAGAGCTTCTCAGGAAGACCAATGTAAGGGTTAGGGTTAGCCTGCAACAACTATAAAACAAATTATAGTCTACTACTGGAAAGATGGGAGAAACTATGAATGTATTAATTGAGTGGATACTTAAATCATAATTTACATAATGGTTTGCATGTTTATTAGAGGCATAATGCTACATGTCATTATAAAAACACACGTGAAGCATGATAGAGACAGTGCTATTCTGTAAGAGTGATGCTTCTGAGTGCAGAGCCAATAAGATTTGTGTAGGCTGAACATAGGGTGGATATAGCAATGTCCCAGTGAATCCTTCTGCAAACTGTAAGAGACCCAGCAGATGAGAAAAAGTTACCTTTCAGCAGGATGGTAATCAAAATAAATGCTGCATTGCTCTGGCTTAAGCTCTATTTGGATGGGATTACCAGGAGGTGGGGTAAAGTAATTATTACTGGAGGACCTCTGTAATTAAGGTCTTGTCTGAATCACTTACACTGTTGTGACTGTGCGTTCATGTCCCAGTAAAGATTAAGGAAACTTTTAGCTTCTATAAAAAGTCTATAAAAATAAACACATGTTAAATTAGTCCTGTGCAAATCAATATGTCAGTAGAATTCTATCATTTGAGAGATTCGGACGGGACTAAAATTATAGAGGGTCTTGGTAGTGATTACTTTACCCATTACCCAGTGCCTGAAGTGAAAAAAAAATGAACTGCTGGTACTCCTGGTTGTGCGCACTGAATAACCTGGGGGGTTGGGGGTATCCCCTTGAAGATCCACATGAACAACTTACATTGAAAAGTATGCAAACAGACACATTGTTATGATAAATAAAGGTGCTCATGTGGTCCGAATTAACTGTATGCATACATTAGCAATCAGTACTTGTAAGAAAAGAATGGGGAACAACCAGTGTGGAGAACCGATTCACACCAGACAACTTCAAGCTCTGACTATACCCCATGTCCTGGAGTAAAACTAAACCCACCTAAATAGTGCATCAAACATTAAAAGTCAATAACTAGAGTGACTTAAAGGTTGATCTGTAAAGGAGTCGAGAAAATCTTGCAGGAGTTCAAAATACCTGTGTGCTTGAAGTCCCCATCTAAAAGTTTAGAAGGGCAAATTTCCCAAAACACTCAGGTCTGGAATTTCAGCTAAAGGTGCTCCAACACAAATACTGACACAACTGAGATGAGTAAATAGAGAATTTCATAACACATAACATATTCAAAGTTTTTTAACCCAATTTGTCATCACAAGGCCCCAAGGCCTATTCCAGTAGCACTAAACAGGACACCAATTAACCTAACTTGCACATGTTTGTGGATGTGGAAGGAAAGCTGGAGAACCTAGTGGGGAACCTTCACAGACCTGGGAAACACATGTATAATGCCACACAGACAACATCCACACACAGGGTTCTAACCCAAGATACCTGAGCCACGATCCTGGCAGAGTCGCCTACTGCAAGCACTTTGTTTGAGTATTTTGGATTTCATTTAGTTTTTATTCCATAAATTGACAATACACTTACATCCTGTCTAAGGCTATTATTTGCCTTGTTCAATGGGGGGGCTGAAATAGGTCCGAATCTCTCCCTAGGACCCAAATGAGAATGTTATGGTATGCTATTTCATCTCCAATCATCCACTTGTTCAACTCACTTAAAACAAATCTGAGAGTCACGGGGAGACAGCGCTTGCACAGCAGCACTACTGAGCATAAGGCAAGAACCAACCCTTCCGTCCATCACAGATCTCACAGATACCCTTCCACCAGGCTTTAATTTATTTATATATTTAAACTGGTTACTTTATTGACATAACTGTGTCACTGTGCATGGAATGTCATTTGGTGAATCTTGTAAAACTTCAATGCCAACATTCAACCACAGTAACCATCATTCCTCAATAGTTGATCACTAATTTAACTACAATTACAGTACAGGGTGAGTCAAAATTATGTTAACATTTGAATGGTGGATACAATTTATTCACAAAACATACTGCAAATGTGTAAGATGATTTACAGAAATGTCTCAACCTGTTCGCCCTCATGTTCAACACATGTACAATATGTGGCACATAAATTGTATATAAGTATTGTGAATTAGATGCTATATAGCGCCCGACCAGGCACAGACTTACACAGAGGCACGTGTAAAACTCAACAAAAGACTTTTATTTTTCTTCAGCTGGAGGGCACGTCTTCCCCGTGAACCCTCCAGCCACAACACAGTCCCAAGCACAGTAACAACACAAGTAACTACCCTTCTTCTGGCACCGCCACTCCTCCCAGGCAACCTCGTCCTCTTTCTCCCAATTCTGGCCCTGAGTGGTGGTTGCTGGTCCTTTTTATAGCTCACCCGGAAGTGCTCCAGGTTCTTGATCACCTGTTCCTAATTGCACTTCCGGGCGGGGCTGTAGAGTTGTCCAGGCTGGCTCTGGGATCCATGCAACACCCCCTGGCTGGCAACCCCAGATCCCCACAGGGTTGGTGAGAACTCCATCTCCCATGGAACCTTGAGGGAAACTGAGGCACCATCATCAGCCAGGGAGGTTGCCACCAAGTGTCCCAGGGGAGGTATTGAGGAGCCCATGGCTGCTCCCCTGGAACATAAGTAGAAGGGGCATCCCGGACAGGCATGGGACCCGGTCGCCTGCCACAGTATATACATAGCAGTACCCTTAGTGTTAACATTTTTGACTCACCCTGTACATATAGCCACATATAGACATAATTATCAACTTTGGCTCCATAAATTCAGTTCATGTGCTGTATCTCACAGCTTGCTTGTAATTATTATTATAACATCTGGGGAGTCCTAGTCTTGTTTGAAGAATTTAACTTTTGTTTTTATGTGTTAAAAATTTGTAAAAGTCCAAATTAAATAAATTAAGACTTCCTACTGCAACACAATAAAACAGGAACAAACACTTTTTATAGGCTGTCTATATGTCAAATTACAGTAGGCACCACAGGTTAAGAATTGAAGCCTACCTCTTCAGAGCTGTACAACAACAACATTTATTTATATAGCACATTTTCATACAAAAAGTAGCTCAAAGTGCTTTACATAATGAAGAAAAGAAGAATAAAAGACAAATAAGAAATTAAAATAAGACAACCTTAGTTAACAAAATTACAAGATTGCACAATGTGTCCCTGAGCAATTCAGGTATTTTGGCTGTGCTTCAAAATGTTCAGATATATATCTCAAGGGTGGTGTTGTGCTCATTATTTCAAGTGCAGGTTGCTGCATTATCCTTGTTAGCTTTGTTTGTGAAAATCGTCACTATGAAAATCATAAACAATTTTACTAACATACTGTAATTTTGTGTATAATTGCCCCATCCTATCTAACTAATTAAGCAGAATTTCATAAAAAGATTCATCTAAAAATATTGTAAGAGACTACATACTGAGGTTCACATTGGAGACAGGACTCAATGTGACAATAACCATCCCTTGTCAGAGATTATCATTGCGACACTCACCTTTAAATTCTATTTGAACCCACAGATAGCAGTCTACACGAGCAAGTCTCAAAATGAATATGGTAAACTGAAGATGAGCTATCTTTATAGACAAATTCTCCTAAATCCACTTTTAATCAGTCCCTTAAGATTTAACAGGTTACAATCTTAACGGAGCACCGTTTTTTTTTTCCCTCAATTGCTCAGCAATTTCATGATCTATGTAAGTTTCCCTTTCACAAGGCAAATCCGAAGAGGAGCCTGTCTGAAGATCCCCCCGCACTGGGCTAGAGAATATAAACAGCATTTTATTGTCCAGTGGGACAGAAGTACGAAAGAAACGAGTGCCTTATCACAGGCCAGCAGCACTGTAATTTGTTGCAATGATAAAGTGCCGGAGTGAAAAACCTTACAAGGCTGGCACAATCCAAAGACGGATTAGTTTTTTTGACATAAGCTTCCTGAAAAACTAATCAATCAGCCCATGCTGTATTATCAGAATCCTGAGATTAAGGAGCGTTCTTAATCCTTCTTCAAGTTTTATTACACTTTCTCCAGCTAGTGTGCCTTTAAAAAAATCAAATAGATTTTCATTCTAAATATCTCTCCGGAGAAGGAGTTTATGCAAAATTTCCTAAGCAAATAGTGGCTTGGGAATTGTGCTTCTTGTTTCTGTAAGCAATAGTTAAAAGTGTATAAAAGTCAATTATGCTATTAAAAAACTCGCAAATCAAACCCAAAGTCCCTTGATTTGTCAGCTCTTTCTGTAATCTGAAAGCTACTTTACATTTTCTTAAATTTTTAGTCTCTTAATCCTTCATGATTAATACTTTGTTTTTCAATGGTGAAGATTAATTTCCTCAATTTTAAACTTCCTCTGTCTGTTTTACCCAAATTACTTTTAAAGCTTGCTGACTTCTATTAATCATAACAGATTATCATTTTTTATGTGTATAATCTTGGGTAGTGCCTTTTTTTGCCATTTTCTATTTATATATATTTTATATGCCATGCCTTTGGTAATTTATAGTTATATGTATATCGTATGTTACGATAATCTTTCTGAATTTGGGAATTGATAAACACCTCACTTTTCTAGATCGGGGTTTACTCCTAAATCATAAAACACCACTATTTGCATATTAAATAACAATGTAAAATACAATATGCAAACGACAGACATGTTTATTTTCATAAACAAATATAAAAGAGCTAAGAGTTTCAGAATATGATTTTAGCTAAACTTCTCATGTAATTAGATGGGTGGCACAGCCCTACACTTATTAGCACTTGTCCTTCACATGTCCGGGGACCAGGTTTGACTACTAGCCTGATAATTATGTGGAGCTGGCCAGGTACTCCTTCCAACTAGTAGGTTAATTGGCAATTCTAAGTCGGCTCGGTCTAAAGAAAGTGGCAGACTGCATAATTGCAGCAGTACATGATTTGTGAAGTAGCACTTCAATTTGAGACCAACTGCCTCTATGATAAGATGGATAATAGACTTCTATGAAGCAGAATAGAAGATTTTTGGAAACTAATCCCATCCAGAATCTCCTGTCTCTACTGTTTCAAGGTCTTTTATACTCCTCAGCCATCTAAGTTCACAGCGGTAAGCCTTGACTGGAATCATTCTTGTTTTGAGTGGATGCTGAGAGGCAGAGAGAGAAACGCCCAAAGTAAAGAGCTGGCCTGCTCCTTTTAAACAGCACAAAGGGCTTGAAAGAGCTACTGACCCCGATGCTAAATACCACTGTCAGCTGAAGGGGTTTTGCAAGACAATCCTGATCCCTGATATGATGCTGAGAATTGACTCGTAACATAAACCTAAAATGGAGTTCAAAGACTGCCTATCAGAAATACCTTTAGCACTGTGTACAGTTTTAGTCTCCATATTACAAAATGCATCCATCTCAGAACTGACTCCTGATTTGTATACAATTCCACTGGGACAGGTTTGAGACTCCGCACATGGTCTATAATGAAGAACTGGACTTGCAAAATAAGTAGGTTGATGAATATTGATTCATGTCAACTCTGTCTGCACTCTCAGGGGCTAATGTACCAGTGGCGTGAGTTCACCTCTCTGTAAAATTTAGAAAGATGCGTACTGATGTCACAACTTTATTGGGGTTCACTCAGTTTCCTTTACTTTTCTTCATTTAAGATACTTGTTTGTCAGGATTCAAATTTAATTGTTTCTTAACTAGTATTCACAAGATAATGCAAATAACTAAAGATCCAAATTAAAGTCTTAACTGTTTTGATTCTTCATAAAATATTTTTTATAATAAGAAACAATCTGATAATAGACACATGCAAATTAAGGATCTTAGTATACTATCACACAATATTTTAGTATTTTTTCACAAACAATTAAAATTTAATGATAATTTTAGACATGTTAGAATGACAGCAGGTCAAACCATATAAGTAAATGACATGTCATATTAACAATGAGAACTAGAATTAAATCGAGGAACTGGTTGAAACAAAAAACTGCAGCCAGTATTGCTCTCCGACACTAGGGCTGCTTTATCTGAACTAAATAAAAACATATGTGATAAAATACATACACTGTATTTACAAGTAATGATGATAAAGAGCTGAAAGATAATTCCTCCAGTTTAGGGTGGTGGATTGCCATGGCCTATCCCTGCAGTAACAGGTGCTAGTCCACTTCAGGGATGCTAATGCACAGTCCCACAACTGGGTAATATGGAGTTGCCTGATAATCTAACGTTAAAGTTGGAATAAGCAATAGAAATACCCATGCAGTCATAAGGAGACCCTCCAAACTCTACACTAACCATTATGGGGCCAGGACTTGAACTTAGTGAGACAGCAGTACTGTCCGCTACTCCACTGTGCTACCCTGTTAATTACAATGATGATAAGGTCATACAATTACATATTCGTTAGAACCATTTTGATCTTTCCCTTTTTATTATTTAGAGTAAAGCAGAGATCCTCTTAGAGGATCAAAGAATGAATTGAGATCAACTACCAAAATAATGTGACAAAATAGCTCTTGATCAATATAAAAAAAAAAGGCTGATGAAACCACTTCCTCTCTCTAAACAAATGGTCTTTCCTTTATCGATTGTAATGAGGTGTAATGCTTTTCTTTAAATTAGATGCCCACCATGACATCAAATGTATGCATGCACATGTAGGCACACCCCTGGTAACACATGGCAGCACCACAGCAACTAAAACCAAAATGGTGCAGTTTACAACAACACAAATGGAAAAACAAACAAAAATGGAAAGAAATAAGAAATTATAACTTCAAAATTACAAATGAGGTTTACAGTAAATCCTAACAATAGTGGTGACAGAAACAAACACAAAAAAAATAAGTACACTTCTGCAGAATTTGGACTTCCAATTTTACTTGTAAAATCATTGACTAGGTTAGGTGCACTAACCCTTCATATTAAATTTGCAGCAAAAAAATATGCTGTCTATAACATTGAAGTTATGAGAATATGGCTATATTATGTTACCATATGTGCCACATATGCGTATGAAGGTTCAGATCATTCACTGTATCTGGATCAGACAGAAAATGCACCAACCTTGACTGCTAGTTAAATGACCACTTTCACGTGAATGCCAGAACTCATAGGACCACTTATAGCTTAGAAATTAGAACACTAAATTGTTTAAAGCAATAATAAACATGCGCCATAAGAAAACCTCCATCATCTATACATTGTAAATAAACTTATAAATCATCTGTTTGGATTTCTGTTTGCAAGTTGTGTATAAATGGCTGCAACGTTCTTTATGAAAGTTTGTATGTATATTGCTGTTGGTCCAACTTAAAATACAGGATATATGTCATATGGGAGAAGGGGTTATAATAGAAGGGGGGAAATTCCCATCATTTAGGACATGCGTGCTGGGGCTGATCGGTGGACACATTCAGCGCACACAAAGTTTTGTGTGCTGGTGCGATCTCACAGATCACAGGAACATACAGCATTTTCTTCTAATTTTGATAACAGCTTAATTGTTACTAGATTACACCTTTTGTCTAAGCATACGTCTTTTTGACTCATTGTGGGCTGTGTTTAGCCATGTTGAATTTCCAAATGACAGTTTTTCACATTTAATTATACGCTGGAAGTGCCGGGTATTTTGGCTAATTTATTATAAGAACAGTAAAACACATAAGATTATATATACCAACTCATAATATCCTATAATTTGAACAGAAGTTTGGCATTAAACTTAGCATTTGGGGTTTGTGCCATGTTGTGTGTCTGCTGGCCAATATGAATTTCACTGCCATGCTCAGCTGTGAAGAACTGTCTGGGTCTACACCTGCAGTGCTAGCACAAACTTCAGACTATCAACCAAAATCCATTACCACTTGTGAAGGATGGTTGGGGCCCTTTCCCGGCTGGGAAGCTGTCATAATGAAAGGACCGAGGGAGATGATGTACACAGGGCACTGCCTCCCCTGGAGCACTAGATGGCAGCCCCCCTGGGTTGCAGTGGCACGTCAGATCCCCACAAGGCTCCATGGGAGTTGGAGATTGGCACAGCCCAGTTGGGTTCCAGGAGAGCTACTGAGCCCTACTTTGGGTTTCCACCACACCTGTGAGTACTTCCAAATAATGCTTATGAGCCACCTGAAGTGGTACCATAGGCAGGATTAAAAAGAGCCATCTCACTTCACACGTGCAGCCAGAGTCGGGAGGAAGAGGACGAAGCTTGCCAAATGAGGAGTGGAAGTGGAAGACAGAGGCAGAATTCTTGTGCTTTGTACTGTGTGCTGGGACTGCACAGGGGAAAATGATTTATGAAGCTTTACCCCACACTTCAATAAACGTGTGTTGTGCTGGACTTGGGCCTAGTGTTTGTCTGTGTCGAGCGAGTTTGGGGGAGCGGTGCGCCCCCTGGTGGCCACACACTGTTGTGATCAACAACTAATTCTTTGACCCACTGTTGCTCAATGACGGTAAGAAGGATTTTGTCCAGAAGATTCATCCCAGGAGCTTCAAGAAGTGCAGTCTCACTCATTAGCAGCTTCACAAAGCCCATAGCATTCCACAGTCTCACAGCACTGGCAAGATCCAATCAGTTTCAACTGCAACTATTGTACTAGGGTGTTGTGCCGTGTTAGCCATTATGAATGTAGAGAAAAGCCAAGCAAAATGACACCTTTTAGATCTTGCCTGAAGAAGGGGCCTGAGTTGCCTCGAAAGCTTGCATATTGTAATCTTTTTAGCTAGCCAATAAAAGGTGTCATTTAACTGCAACTATTGTAGTCCACAGCCGCTGTCACAGTGTCTGCCATTGGAGGGTTCTAAAGTGTTTGCTTTTAACCCCTTGCACAAAAATCTCTCAGTTGTTGGTCTTGGCCGAAAGGTATCCTGTGCACAGTGTTGGTCACCCATCAGAATGCCATCCTGTTTTCTGCAAGCAGAACGTGTTCACCCCCTACTCATACCGAACTGCCAATACACATTGCTATCTGACATCCGTGTGCCACTGCCACCAGTGTGACTGTCCGTCATTAGTGCTCTACAATGGCTCTTTACAAATTTTTGGATTTACCAGACAGTTTTTGTTTTTCAGCAGAATACGTTAGCCTCTCTTAACTGCGATACTTGCTTCTTCTGTCAAAGAGTTATCATATAGAGTTACATTACTATACTGTAAAAGATCACAATTATTTTCAACTGTGCAATTCTGTTGATTGTTTGGTTGATGCATTGATTAAACAAGATGTTAGGCTGGAAAAATAATGTATAAAAAGGCAGAGTTCTTTTAAAATAATAGCCTTTTTTAAATAATGAGTTGTGCATTGTTCCAAGTATCAAGATATTCACCATTCCAGTATTTGTTTCATTTAACATAATTTGATCATGAGCACTGTTTAATTAAGTTGGATTCACTCAGTTGGTTAATAACAGGTAGATTTTGAGCATTATTTACATAAATTGAAGAAATGAGTAGCTAGTCCTATATGGCAGTTAGACTACTTTACCAATCAGCTTCTTCTGAAATACCATTTCACAACACTGTTCCAGAATCAATTAAGTGAAGAAATTAGGCACATCTGCATAAATACATATAAAATCAGCTCTGCCATGTGATCAACAAAAAAAAATAAAACTTGCACATACACAAGCTTTTATATAGCATATCATAAATGTCATGTTTGACTGACATAGCTCAATAGACCTAAAAGTTATTAACCAAAATGTAAGAGGGATGAGAATAAAATACAATTAGAATAGAGGACCCGCACTGCTGGTGCATGGCCCCATTTAATTAAAAACAGCAAGCGTTTGATCATTGCAACCCCTTATCTCTTCACACTGTCTGCCACAGTGTGAGTAACGGTGAAATATTGCAAAATATGTTAAAAAAAGGAAATCAGATCCAAAATAGTAGAGTATGAGAACCCTTATTTTTTTCTTCATTTAGTCAGAGAACAATTGGCAACTGTAAAAGTCTTTCATCTCCAAGGTTATAAGAAAAACTGCATTTTACACAGCCTCGGACGTCATATAGGACTTTAGCATCTGTGAGGCGGATGATAACATATTGCAAGATGCCCATGCATTGACTCAACTCTGAAAAAATTAGCACGGCCGATAATGTACAATTTTAAATCATGGAGACAGACTAATTCCTCAAGCGCATAACACCTTGGTAAGATCAGAGCTGAAAAAATAAAAATGTATGCAGTTTGCATGAATTTGAAGCCCATTTGGCTCTTTAATGGGAACAAAAATACTAGCTCTTTTGCCAAACAGATTACAGCAAGAGACTGACTCACTGAATAAAATGAAATACTTGTTGCTTTAATAAGGAAGGTAAAAGACATAAGCTCTTCGCATTTGGCACCACAGCTAAAAGACACTGTTAGTGAAATCTGTACTTCCTTTCCTAGAAAATGTTGCTTTTTTGTCCCTACATATCTTATTCATTGTAAATTCTAGCTGTAGTTGCTTAATGATAAACATTATCTGATCTCATTTTAATAAAGAGATGAAAATAAAACTGAATTCAAATAACTGCCATATGCAAATTGACAAAGTGTTAATAATTGTGAAGTAACTGATTTTATCTGTAAGATATCATTCTCAAACCTGCTTTGTCTAGTTTAGGATTCCAGGAGCAGGATCAGATCCCAGGAACATCAAGCACAAGGTCGGACTCTTGGATAGGACGCTAGTTTATTTCAGGGCCCACTCATGCTGGAATGGAGCTAATTACTTATTGCCAAATACACTAACACCGACACCTTTTAAAACGTTGCTGAGTAGGAAGAGTATGCAGGAAAAACTCATACAGACACACTGAGATTATGAAAATTCGACACAGACGATAACGAGGCACTGAATTTAAACCCAGCGTACTGATAATAGAGGGAGATGTTGTATCCACTGTGTCACCCGATCTTCATATACTGTATGTTGTTAATTATTTAGTGTATTTTGTAATTGATGAGTTTAGAGCTGGTGGATATGTTAAACATGCATTAATCAATTTTCTGTGCCATTTATTTTCCAAAAGAGCCATTCCTATACCAGTAGAAACCATGCCTGTCTCCTGTAAGGAACACCCATGTTCACACTGACACCAGCCAAGCCAACTAGCTTCACAGCCGATTTAGGAAAGCCATTTAAATCCAGGAATAACTTGGCAAGCTTATTATTCAGAGCTTGGCAGCTGGGAGTCAAACTGGAATGCTGTGAGACGTCATTGTTACCCACAGTGCCACTGTATACTGTATGTGCAACATTTGTAGCATAACTGCATTTTTGTAAGTTATTTTAAATAATTTAAGAATACTTAAATGTTACCTTTGGTCAGATCTGTAATGTGGTAGATATGTGTAACATTCTTTATTCTAAATACCTTAAGATGCTCTGTGCCAACTGAAAGGCTGTTGAGTATCAGAGGCCATCTCTGCAGCTTCAGGTGAAAGGCAAAAGCCAAAAACAGAATGTGATGGAAGAATTTTGAATAGCCTGCTATTACACCAATTCACCTAAAATGTATTTATTTGGGCTGATGAACACTGGGAGAGTAAGTACAATAGACAGTGGTGTATGGAAACTTTTCTGTGTACTTTTCTGGGTAAACAAAAATTCACATGCCAGTATATTTACCATAGAGATGATGGGATTACATACCATTTATTAACTGCAGTATTTAAATGTAAGACGTTCCTATTTAATGATAAGATGTTTTGCCAAAGTCCTTTAATCTACTGAGATAGTTTTGGTACCTTTCTGTCCCTACAATAGGGTGTTAGTTGGTCTATACTATTCTTTTTGTGCTGATTGGTGTAAAGTGTGAGTTTTACAGCTCTGTTACGCAAATTTTCCTAGCCTTCATAAACTAAACCCTTCTCATGTTTCTTCAGTCTGGCTGTAGCGAACTGAAGTGTTCATATGCAGACTCATTCACATCTGTTGCGATTAAAGATGTCCACCGGAATTGCTGTAGTAGTGAACTCAGCTGGTATTTAAAGGAAAAGTCGCTGACAGTAATTGGGGGTGACTGTTGGAAACTGAGCTTTGAGGAAGCACTAGTCACAGTTTTACTGTACAAATGTGTGCCCTAATTTAATAAGAAAGTACATCTAGACAGTACAAACTTTGAACCTGTTCAACTTCTGTACACACATTTCTGAATTCATCCAATGTCAATACTCATATTATTAGCAAGTTTAACACTTAGTACCTCATTTGTAATCATGCCTACTGCTCATACTTGGTGGGTCTAGTCAGAGGGATCCCATATAAAGAGTGTTTTGTTAAAACATTTATCATTCATATCTAAAAAATAACAACCGTATATTGCATATCGGGGGAAAGGAAAAAAAAAAAAATGTCCTAATATAGATTTTTTTCATTTTTGTGGTAAATTTCCCAGCATATCGCATGTCGAAAGCCTTTTCACCTACATCATGTTTCTGCACTATACACCATAAGATGTGTTTTGGTTTTCTAAAAGGCAGATGCATCTTAAACCGCATATCACATAATCATTATCTAACACCAATGCAGAAAATAGCTTTTAAGTTTCATGGTACTGCACTGCAATAGTTTTTCTTTTTTTTTGATGATAATGCTCACTGAAGCAGTTGCTGCTTTGGGAATTGTTTCAGGTCACACTGCAGAACTACAACGTCCTTGTGAGCCAATTACAGGCTATGCTAGAGTAATATTAGGCATTTAGAAGGCATTGTGGAGACCATACCTGGCTGCCAATTACTAAGTCAATTTTCAACTATTTATGGTCAATGATAACTGAGAAAAGGGCTATGCATCCAAGAAGAAAAATGAATCTACTTCTGTGACTTCAGACAGTAGCTTCAGGCCTTGGAGCCAACCGACTGTATTATAACAGACATATTCAGTATTTCTAGAAGCCCCTAAAACATACAAAAAGATATTCTCCCTTGAATTTCCTTCAAAGCCAGTCTTTATGTTCCCATTCTCTACTTCTGTTATTCTTTACATATAGAGCATGTATGCCTATACATAGTTCAAAATTTAATTTTCAGTGCCTAAATAACAACTAACATAAAACTGTATTATAACAAGCATATAATGTGACCTTTTTAATTCTTTGTGAAAACTGTATGGAAGATGTAAGGCACATGTGACACATCTTTTAAGCAAAAGAATCAATCAGTCTAAAACTGAAACACTTAATAAAACATGAAAAAAAACATTATGAACATGTGGTTCACAGTCAATCTACTCTCAGGCATAAAGTTAAATGTAGTGGGAATTTAATCATCGATACACAGTACATATCATTATCTCTCCATATTTAAAGAACAGTATCAAATGTAGAGAAAGGTCTGCATCAAGGAACCTGGCAAGAACCCGTAAGAAATGGGGGCCATTGATAGAGAATAAATGAAACTTGCATATTTGCTATGAGAAAATGCATGCAACCCATTGAGTGGCATCTGAATCGAGCACACTTTACAACAGACTGAGCAAAGTTGAAAGTGGCACAGTGTAGAGTGTTGATCAAAAGACCACTCTCTAACCTATAGCTGTATTTCAGCTGGCAGGGACAAGACAACCAAACTGCACCGTGGTGGCACAATGCTTGACCACTGGGAAAGAAAATATCAACTTATAGATGGCGTTACACATTTCGGATTCACAAAAATAAAGACACATCGAATGGAAATCCAAAATGATTGTTTTTATAGACACAAACTGTGGGCTAAACAAATCAATGTACTTGACACTCTCAAAGATGACAATATTCATTTAGCAATTTCAAATCAAATCACCTTAATCCAGAAAACGCACAATGAAAATATCCAGTGATGTTACACATTATGATTTGCTGTTTTAAAAACATTTTTTGCGTTCTGTTTTCTCACTGTTTAAATAATATAGGAAAGTAGCATTCAGTTTACTTAAAACTGCATACAGTATGCTTCCTACATTAAAAAAATACTTATTGTTACAATATGGATGTTTTTCTGGACAACTGCCGAGACTACTCACTCATACAGTTATAAGTGACATGACACACTGACACACCATCTGTCCCATCTATGCTGTTATACATATTAAGCTGGTATTACCACTTGTGAAATTCACATTTTTTCAACACTTCACTAATTCTTAAAAGGTTTAATGAAGTTAAAAATAAGAAATAAAATGACAAAATGTAACAGTAGATAAGAAAATGATACTCACAAAGATTGGTATGAAATTAGGCCCAAATAAAAATAATGTCTGAAAATCAAGGAAAATGGTGCTTTTTACAAGGCAATTGTCTAATCCCAAAGTAAACCAATGGAGCTTTCTGTAATTTGATTGGAAAGATAAGGCGAAAGGAGATTCACAAACAGGGAGAAAAGTTCAACAGAGTGGAGGCAGCTAAGATAAATGAGAACTCACTGAGAGTAATGTGTTGACTTTTCTGAGAGGCTGAAAGGCCATCTTTACGCCCCATCTAATGTTTAGCAAACCAAATGTTCCTCAGTACCTTTATGGCATACAAGTCATATGAATAAAAGTTCTTTTTCAGTTCAGCCAACCCATAATTATGGAATCATTGTGCTATATCATAACATCATATACTAATATAATCCTTTGAAAGACTTGGAATATCTCAGTTAGTGGTGGCTTTCAGTATTTTATATTAGTTTGTAATAATACTAGGAGTGAGTCACGGGTATGTCAGATATGCACATTGATAGTCATTTTATATGTCATATACTGTATACATACGCACACACACACATATATAATATATAAACCTATACACACGCGCATATCCATTTATACTGTAGATACAGTATATATATATATATATATATATATATATATATATATATATATATATATATATATATATATATATAAAATGTACACATACACACATATATATAATCCTGCATAAGATCTAAACTAAGTGGTTATCATTATTTAACAGACCTACAGTACATATTTTTCAACTCTGTCAAAATAATTTAAAGATATTTATTACTTAAAAGACACCTTTCCAGAGCTACACTATAAACAAATGAAGCAGAACAGTGTTAATTAACCTTAAAAACCAAAAGAAAAAAAGAGAAGAAACAATAAATAGAAAAAGAAATATCTCATGCTGAAATATTTAACAAAATCTGAGTCTTGTGGCTTGTGAGGAGATGTAGTATTTCCTAAACTGCTGCCTTTAAGTCTGATAGAGTAACTTACAGTTTATCTATTATATATCATGGCCAGGGTGCAATTTGTGTAGTACACATTCTCAGAGACAGGGTTTAATAATTGAGGATATTAATATAAACTTATTATATTTACCAATTGAATTTGACATAAATATGTACGGTTCCAATTGATTTGCTTTATCTATTGTTATTTAGCACAAGAAATTTAAAGAATATTAATATAATTAGAAATGTTTTATCTATTTTGCCTTAAAGACTGCTATTTTTTATTCTTTCTATATGCATTTGCTTGTTTAATTCACTCAATAATAATAATAATAATAATAATAGAACACTGGCGCACATATTAAAAACCCTATTTCAAATCTAATTGAATGTCCCTAAAACATTGTGGACATTAACTTGCTTAGAAAATATTTAGGAAAATTTGGCAAAAAAAAAATAAAAAACAGAGGAGATTTTAATTACCAGGTTGTTTATGTCCACTAATGTCTTCCTTTTTAGATAGATAGATAGATAGATAGATAGATAGATAGATAGATAGATAGATAGATAGATAGATAGATAGATAGATAGATAGATAGATTTAGTAATAACAAGAAAATCAATAAAATTCTTTGTGATTAATCAATTTTTGCAAAAAAAAATTGCACTGGTAGGTACCATTTAACAAGCCATTTATGCAATAGAAACTATGACAAATTACATCTCACTTAGGTAGCGTAAAGCAAACCATTTATGCCGTGGTAAACCCGTTGACAATGGCAGTGCTGGTTTTCCTGCATCCACTTCACATAGCAGAGTCATAAAGAGCCAGAGCTTATTCTGGACCCAAGGCGAGAACTCACCCCAGACAGGACAGGACACAACATCAAATGGATACATGCCACCTCAGTCTGACTCACACTGTGTTAGAGCAGAGTCCAAACACACCCAATACACACACCATTGAGGTTTTCTAATTTAAACATTTCTTTTTTTTAATCTGTACCTATACAATGTGCTGTACTCTGTGTCGCTGGAGTTTGTATTTGGAAAGAGAAATACATTACTGCTAAAAAAAATATTTTATGTTACATGATTATGAATTATAAAAATGTTTACTGCAACACAAGAAACATTAAAGAAGTTGCACCGTCCATGGATTTAAGAAAAAATGTCCACAGTAAATCTGAAGTTTTGTTTCTTCTTGCAGTTTTAAACTACTTCCTAATTATTTTTAAATATCCGCCTAGCCCTTTGTTTAAAATATTTAACATTTCAAAGTAATTTATAGCTTGGGTGATTTTTGGGGTAAGCATATGACAGTAGCTAAGGTCTGTATTGAAAAATATGCCATGATTGCGCCCTAATATTCTATAAGACACTCAATTAATACACTTCAAATTATTGGAAACATTAGATTTTTTTTTAAATTAAAGAAAAGCTTCTGAAACCTGAAGTTGCATATGAAGCCAAAAAGTCACAAGTTCAGTTTTTTCTCCTGATTTACCAGTCACCTAACCTGTAAATACATGTTTGATGTTATTTTGAAGAGCACGTCTGGATGATGTTCAGCATGAACAATGCTGTTTATAGGGTGAAAACATACTCCTTTCATCTCTCCAATCCTCCACACGCTGTTAATGCTAGTGTATAATTTTATTTTAAAAGTAGCTGGCACTTTATTATGCATGAGACCTTTTAATATACTAGCATGTAAGAATGAGGCTGCAGTGAACTGTCCTTCTGTGCACAGCATGAGTACTGAGCTTGATTCTTATTCCACTCAGATAATTGTAACACAATTTATATAGTTAAGACTCTCAGTTCTTCTAATGTGCTGTTAAAATATCTAATGCAAGCAATTTACAGACAAACTGAAAAAGTCTGTCATTTTGGAATCAGAGAGGAAATATTTAAGAGTATGCTACAGCAGTTTTTAAGGGTTTCACACATATAACACGTCTTATATTATTTAAAGAGTGTTCTGCAGGAGGTTTAAACAAGGACAAGTTAATAAATAAGACCCCCACTAAAATAGTCTGCAAACATTCCTTCCTGTTTTAAAACAGGTGTTTTGAATAATGTGTTGATTTTCACAGTTCATATTACACTGACTGCAAATTAACACTTTAAACATGGAATCAAAGATGAGTTTTCAGTGAGATTTCTGTAACATTTTGCATAATGAACCAGTGGGGTTTTTATTAATGCATGCGCTGCACAGCTTTAACATTTTCTTCAGTTTATGTTCTAAAGCACGTTTCTCTTTATAGCAATATATTTCTCAGGTACAATTTGTTTTTAAGTAAAATCACCAAAAGAGACTTCGATTCCTGCGTAATAAGCAGAAACATAACGGCCTGTAAGTAAATATTAGACTGTTTAATAAAATCACTCACCAAATGTAGACAAAAATGCGCCAGGATGAAACAAACTGACTGGAAATTCTTCATTTTTACTTTAGAACTCTGGTGAAGCAGTTATTTTACTTGGATGTTGCATATATCCACTTTCAAAGGAGATGATTGGATGTAAGGAGGCACCATTTCTGGCATCGTCTACAACAGAAAGGAACATAAAGTCAAAAGGTACATGTTACATTTGAAGAAAACAAGTTGATAATTAGGATCACGTAACAGAATAGTCTTGCGATATGTTATTGAAATGCTCATTAAATGACGCGTACGATTCTGTACCAACGATACTTTCCACGAATACCCCGTAGATTAAAGCACTCTTTAAAAAATGCCTTCTTACCCTTAAGTTCGAAACCCGATCCAGAGCCGAATACCGATCGGTGGTCCGTCCGATTTTATGCTAAGACGTCCCGCAGTAAACCAGAAAAGTTCTTCACATCCAACAGGGGCACAAACGATGTTTATTTTTTCAGTGTTTACTGCCAGATCGGCGTTGATCCTAAAAAAAACTGCAGTCCAAAGGTTACCATAAGGGTAGTACAGTTTGCAGCCCGGCTAGAATGGGCTGCTAAGTCTCATCCAGGGCTGGTTAAGAGTTTATGCCTTGTCGCGAATCCTCTTATCTTCTTGGCATCTATTTGAGCATATTTATTTAATTTAACTAGTTACTTTATTCCCACGTGTATGCAGTAAGACACAGCGAACACAGACACGGACTAAACGTGAATTTACTTGCAGGCACCTATTTGCCTTTGCTGCCAGAGAGGAGGTGCCGCAGACCCCCAGCATCCACGCAGCCCGGGCTGTTTGTACACTGATGCAGGAGCGTTGATGCGCGAGCTGAGGACCAATTACTGCTCTCCTTGGGATCAGAACCCCAGGCTGACCCGCCTATGAAAATCTCCATTCCATGATCTTTGGTTTCACTTTAGGGACACGTCAACTTCTCCGGCACTTCTAACAGCCCGCTACCTTCCGTCGCAATTTTTTTCCGGACTTACCTTTACTAACCAAGCAGTTTGCCACACTATGAAATGCAACGCACGCGTCGGAAGCGTTTCATTGGCCAGGAAACCTATTTCACAAGGAATTTCAAAATATTAAATAGTCATTCACGGCAATCACCCCAAGCCCCCTGTAACTCCCCAACAAAACACACGATACACACACACATATAAACACCGTTTGTAAGTCAACAAAGTTGAGTTTGCAGTCCTGCGCACCTTTGAGTTATATGTAAAAATGCCGACTAATCATCTTTATTTATTGTTATATTTCGTAGTTCATAGTGTATCATAAATAAAAGAAGTGTGCATTAAAAGTGATAGAGCTCCCTTTTTAAATGTAACACAGTAAATAAAGTAACGACCGACATCTGGAAACATTAATACCATCAGAAGTACTGAGATACTTCATGCAGCAATTCTAGTACTGAAACCAGGATTATATATATATATATATATATATATATATATATATATATATATATATATATATATATATATATATATATATATATATATATATATATATATTAAGAAAACAAACACCTTCAATCAGAATTAAAAGCATTAAGAAGAGTACATTGTTAACTTGAACATAACTGCACGATCTTGATTATTGCTCTTTGCATACAGCATACTAGTCTGCAATTTTAGTTGTTTAAGCCTAACCTGCATATTTTACTTCTCGTTACTCTTTGCGCAGGTACTGAGCTGCATCCATCTGCTGGAGCAAATGAAACAAAACAAAGTTAAAGGCTGGAAGCATGCGATGTGACACTTCACATTCCAAGAGCGCCATCTCGTGGGAAAGGTTTGAAAAAGCCGGTCTATTTCTTATTTTCTCAGTTAAGCATTATTTTAAAAATGTGAGAGTTAATGAATCATATGTGAATTAAGACAGCGTTCATCTTTAGGTCTTATTCTGATGGATTCTGTAAACCAAAACAAATACAACTAAAAAATTAGAATGTTTGTATGTGTATTGTAGAAACATGTTACGCCATGAAATGACTATGGGTGCTGAATATGAGGTGAGTGCTATGCCTCTTAACTTCAGTGCCTAATCATTGTGTGATGTTTGCACCTCCTCCCGCATGTGTGATTGGATTTTCCTCCTGGTATTCCAGCTTTCCACCTGCATCCCAAAAACATATATGTTAGGTTATTTGGTAACTGAGAATTGGCCAAATATGAGTTAGAGTAGGTGTGCCTAAGGGTACTTTTCAATGTACTGCCCAGAGGATTGATTTTTACTTTGCTCAAAGTGCTACAAGGATATGAATTGGCTTAACCAGCCCTAAAATGTGTAAACTGGTTAGAAAATGATCTGAATGTGCATGCTCATTTTAAAATTTACAGGGAGAAGGAAGCAAGCCTTAGTAAATAACCAACCCTGGATGGGACACCTGTCTGTCTGTCTATGGACACACTAGCACTCACAGAGTCACCGCTGAACATAACATGCCTTACTTTGGGATGTGGGAAGAAACCTGGTTACAAGGAGGAAAGAAGTGTTAACATTGGCAGTCAGAACCCAGGCCACCTGAAAGATAAGCTTAAATTCAAGTTTACTATAGTGTACAGAGTATAATGAAATTCTAGCTTGCATGTCTAACCAACATGCATCTTGTTGCTATTCTGTGGCTTCCATGATCAGCAAGTTATTACTGAGAAAACTACTGAGCATGTGTGTCTTTTGTTGGTATTGTATTGTTGTTACTGTTTGGAGGAGACATGCAAGTAAGACTTTCATTGGACTGAGTACACATGGCAACAAACTTGAAGTGACCATCTAAACATGGACAGGGACTGGAGAGGAACTACAGGAAGTATCTTTTTTTCCACTATATATAAACGGTATATATTGTGAGAACCCGGGTCCAAACACCACCAGACAAACACCACTTCTTTATAAAAAGCACACGTTTATTCATTAAACACAGTCCCGCACAGCACACAGTGCTCCCAGCACTAATCACCCTGCACACGGGCCTTTCTCTCCCTGTCCGTGGGTCGCCTTTCCTCTCTTCACGGGAGCTTCATCCTGCTCCCACTCCCGACTCTAGCTCCCTGATTGTAGGGAAGCGGCCCCTTTTATTCCCACCCAGATGTGCTCCAGGTGCCTGATGACACTCTTCCGGCAGCACTTCCTGGTGTGGTAGAAATGCTGCCCTTGCACCCGGAAGCACTCCGGGCATCCCTGGAAGGATCTTCCTCCACCTTCCCAGGTGTGGCAGAAGTGCCTGTTTTCCGGGCTCCATGAGGCTTGGGGCGCCCTGTGGCAGTGGCCACAGGCCCCAATGGGCTTGAGCCTCCTTGCTCCTTTCCCGTGGTCTCCTCAAGATCCAGGACGGTTGCCTCCTCGTGGCCCGGGGGACATATAAGCCACCTCCCGATCCTTCCAGGCATCCCGGCTGGGTCTGTCCTCCAGCCTCCTGTGACTATATATATATATATATATATATATATATATATATATATATATATTATATATATATATATATTCACGGCATTCGTAGTCTGTGTCACAATCTGATTGTATGGGTGGTTACCTACCAGGTAACGCTTGTGGTTGGCCAGCAATCTGCTAACATCCGCCACGGTGCCCTCAGTTTGTGAGGAGCAGATCATAGAATGGTTGAAATAGTTTACTGTCAAATAAATGCAAAGAGTACGCGACACGTGTTTCGCCCTCATTCTGGGCTCATCAGGTGTACACACTCCACTGCACTCCCTCTCGGGAATCGAACCTCGGACGTCAGCGCCTGAGGCGATGCCCCTAACGTTGCGCCACGGCGTGTGGTTCGTTTATTTGACAGCATGTAGATCGGGGTAATTACATTCACGGCATTCGTAGTCTGTGTCACAATCTGATTGTATGGGTGGTTACCTAACAGGTAACGCTTGTGGTTGGCCAGCAATCTGCTAACATCCGCCACGGTGCCCTCAGTTTGTGAGGAGCAGATCATAGAATGGTTGAATATATATATAAATCTTGACTGTTTGGGCATCAGATCTGCTCCTAATTTTACCCAGGTTGAAGCCTCACCTTTCCCTTGACTGGTGCACAGTGTACTATGTTGCTCAACATCCTATTAATTTCCTAAATGGTCCATTACACTATTTGATTACTTTCAATATGGAAAGCCTTATTTTTATTTATATTTACATTAAACTTTATCTGCCACATTCTGCTCGCCTTAATTCTGTCCATCACAATTTGAAAAGATTCTTCTAATTTGGTAGTAGTCCCCAGGCTACCTTGTTGAGTGTAATCTCCAAAATTAACCAGCCTTTTATTTACATTTTATCTAATTATAAAATATGTGATAATGTTACACAGTTCCATTGTGGGCTCAAAATGTTTGCATAAATATATGTATCATGAAACAAGCTTAATTCAAATTAAAACAACTACCGAACCGAATAAAACTTTAGGATGCAAATGATGATTATATTATATTATATTACATTTTATTATATTATATTAATACTAGTCATTTAGCCCGTTACAATAAGGGGCGCTAGAACAGTAGTGCATAAACATTAGTATGAACAGTCTATATTAAATGGCAAGGGACTTTGACCTCATTCTTTTTGTTGGTCGTATTTTTCTTTCTTTCAGCCTTTCTTTTGTTGATGTTTACTTGCTGAGCTGACTGTTCTTCATGGGCTGCCACCGTGTATTGTGTGTCTTTAATTTTCTGTGACAGTAATACTGGCTTGTACGTCCGATGGCTTGAACGTCCGTAATATACCTTTAATTTTCTCTGGTGGTAATACAGGCGTGCGCGTCGGTAATATGCCTTTAATCTCCTCTGACAGTAATACTGGCTTGTATGTGGCTGTAATATGCGTCACTGTATTGTGTACCTTTAATTTCTTCTCGCAGTAATACTGGTTTGTATTTCCGTAAAATGCCTCTAACTTTTTCTGACAGTAATATTGCGCATCGCACTGTGCCCCGTGCATGCACACTTCACCAGAAGACACACATGAACACCTGGACGCAAACAGGGATTTTATTAAAGAGGATAATATAATATATATTATACTGAAAGCCTATGTTTACTCCAATTAAGGGTCAGAGGAGGCCAGAGCTTATCCTAGCCGCACTGGACACAAGGCAGGAAGTAACCCTGGACAAGGCACCAGTCTGGCATCTGCACCCACAAACTATGAAGAGTCTGGTTAGGATTGAGAGGGGAGGAAGATCAAGACAGAAGGTTTATGAAGTAGAGAGCAGAGATTGGGAGTATGAGCCAATGCAGAGGACAGAACGTGTGGTGGTCTAATGTTGGCCTGTGGTTAATGAGAGGATTATGCTCCAGGGGCAGGTTTCTCTCGTTGACCATTCAGGGAGATGGAGTAGCTGAATGACTTTGAGGAACACCTTATAAATGTCAAAGCATAGTGGTGGGATGATGGTGCCAGGCTTTGGGTGTCCCAGTGTGTGACTGACTGAGCTTGCAATGACGTAAGCCATTTTAAAGGATGACCACTCATGCCGGTGCCTTGAGTCTCGCTGAGCACACCTGTCAGATAATCAGGAGTGGCACTGAGGCTCAAGAGAAAGACAAGCACCTGATTTTATCCTTCTGATTTTAACCCTTGTTAAATGTATTTATTTATTTATTGATGACGAATGATTTTAACTCCTACAGAGCACTTGTTGTTATTGGAATATGTATTTATTTATTTAAAGAAGAAACTTTACTGCACTTGGTTTTGGACACCTTGTTATTTGAAATAAAAAATCACAATGCACTGTTTTGCACCGACCTCTGCTGCTATGTGTCCTCATTGCAATAATCCATCTCAGTACATGACTATGAATGTCTGGGTGCAAGATGGAGTCATGCTAGCTTCAGGCAACCCAGGCATCACAAATATATATAAGTTAATATATTTGATTCTCTGTTATTGTACAGTGCAATCAATTGTATTATATTATAAAATCTTCAATTGAGTGATTTTCTGTGGTATCATTAAAGTGAAATTTACATTGAAATACTGTATGGACTATTCCATATAGATTCATGGGATTTGGATACAAAACCAGAATATTTGCTGAAAATCCATCACATAATGAAAACAGTTTTCATGCAAGAAATGACTAGCATCAGCTTTAAAACCAGAAAGGCATTAACACCACCCATCCCATACTTGTCTTATTTATTCCAAGTCATTGGCCTATCCTGGCAGCTTGGTCACAGGATAGGCTGCTCACTGGCACTATGGTTAGTATTGTTCCAGCACTGGAATCCTTGCTGAATTCCCTGACTAGGTACACATATTGTGTGTTGGTTTCCAAAACTGCTGCACTTTTTGTCCCACATCCCAAAATGTGCATGTTATGTGGAGTAGTCTGGCATAGTGGGAAAGCATGTAGATGCACGGTTTTATCTAGTAGTGGACTGGCTACCCATCCATTTTTTACCCAATGCTGCAGCTCCTCAGGACCCCGAACTGTAAAAGATTAGGTGAGTTTATTGGCAGCAGTCAATAGTAGTCATACCAGCTGTGCCTCAGAACTGATAATCCACCCCAAGGTAAGCATGTTTGGGTCTGGTAAAAACTTGGATGTGAGGCCATCTAGGAAAAGATTGGGTTGCTGCTGGAAGAAGTGCCAGTGAGGCCATCAACTAACACTTATTCTGTGCTCCAATGCAGTGATGAGGACAGTGTGCTTTAAATATTGGTATAAATCTTTGGATGAGATGTAAAACATGAGGGGTGAATCTTTATGGTCAATAAAGATCCTTGGGCATCTTTCAACCCTACTATGACTACTGGCTAAATTGCATACCACTGGTCATTCTTGCCCAATAATCATCCCCTGTCTCCAACTGGCTAAATATCTTTCTCACCCATTATCCACCTAATAGCTAATGTGTGATGAGCGTACGAGCACAATAAAGGCTCTTGTTGTATCATTTCAGGTGGATGCTATACTTTGGGAGTGGATGAAGTGGTCCCCCTCTGTTTATGTAAAACGCTTACAGTAGGTTAGAAAAGTGATATATAAATGTAATTAATTATCATGATTATTATTGTTCAATGGGTGGCACGGTGGCGCAGTAGTAGCGCTGCTGCCTCACAGTAAGGAGACATGGGTTAGCTTCCCAGGTCCTGCCTGCATGGAGTTTGCATGTTCTCCACGTGTCTGAGTGGGTTTCCTCCTGGTACTCCAGTTCCTCCCACAGTCCAAAGACATGCAGGTTGGGTGCATTGGCGATTCTAAATTGTTCGTAGTGTGTGTGTGTGTGTGCGTCCTGCGTTGGGCTGGCGCCCTACCTGGGGGTTGATTCCTGCCTTGCGCCCTGTGGTGGCTGGGTTTGGCTCCAGCAGACCCCCGTGACCCTGTTTTAGGATATAGCGGGTTGGATAATGGATGGATGGATAGATTATTATTCATTAAGGACAGGTGCAGGCACTGCTCCATCCCCAGCAGATGGTGCTGTTTTGCAACCATTAGACAAGTAAACTTAAATGTGATTTACTGTTAAAATGTTTATAGTAAACTCAACTTAATCATCATAATCAAATTTGTCAGTTTGGCACAATATGCTCAATGTATTTCTTATCCAAAAAAATATGTTTTTTTTAGGTTTGTGAAGTGTTCTTTGTCTGTTTCTGGGTTGTTAGGCCAGGCCCTTTAACCTCACAGTGTTCTTAGTGTTCCTTTTCTCATCTGTGTGCACATGGGCTGCCTGAATATTTTGGTGTTACCCTTGGATTTGAAAGCCAGATCCGTTTTAATTGACCCATTGAATATTTATTTTTTTGTGACACAGTTTAAAACAGGGGTGGGCAAAGTCATTCCTGGAGGGCCGCAGTGGCTGCAGGTTTTTCTTCCAACCCAATTGCTTAATAAGAAGCACTTATTGCTCAAGTAACACTTCTGCTTCACTTTAGTTGTCTCACTCATTAAGATTTAAACACTTATTGCTTATTTTAGTCTTAAACAGCTGTAGTCTTGGTTTTTAATTACCCCTTATTAGCAAATAGATGCAAATGACAAAAGAAACCAGAATTTCTCCATTTAACTTGTTTCCATTTACACCTGTGTGTATTTATCATGCACTATTTGGTTTAATTAAATAGAGAAAAGTGAAGAACTGAGAATTACTCGTCTGTTTTAGTCTTCAAATCATTTGGATGATATCCTTAGAAAGAAAAAAAAATCTAGGATATGAGAATTACCTGACATGGTAGAGATAAAGTATTAACAAGCCATGAAATTAAATTATTGACAAGGATTGTTTTTCAATTAAGCAACTGGGTTGGAACAAAAACCTGCAGCCACTGCGGCCCTCCAGGACTGACTTTGCCCACCCCTGGTTTAAAGGGTGCATGAACTTGTACATCTCACTATTTTGGAGCAGCCGTCATCATTATCATGAATCATGATATGTACAATACTATTTAGCACTTTGCCCACTGAACAAACAAAAATGTATGACTGTTCAGCTTTTGGTATTGAGTATTTGGTGATAAAGTTGATATATCTTTTAATACTGTTATTTGCTGTTTGTATTGTAAGGCAAAATAATATGTTAATAACTCTTGGGAATGTGCAGGCTTTTAAAGTAAACAGAGAGAGAGAGAGAGAGGGGCCGGGAGCATGCATTGATACAGCACATTATCGCACCCACCAAACAACAAAGTGGGGGTCATATTCATGGAACCAGCTTGAGGCATGCATTGTGGCATGGCATACTAATCAAGCTGGAAGTATGCATTTAATAAAAGGTAGACACTAGTCGTAAAGGCAAACACAATAACAATGTTTAGAAAAATGGTGGCATTCTCTCAAACTTGAGGTATACATAGGAATTGGGTGGTAAGTGGGAGAGAGTCAGCATGGAAGTGTGCTGAGGCAACTGAGAAGCTGTTCCTCCTGCCAAGCAGATGGAGTCATCCTTTATAGCTCACCAAGATGAGACAGTTGCTTTGCAATCCAAAGGCCTTCAGTTTATCATTGCTGGCCAGTGCTTAGTCATGGCACCACAGAGCAGATTTCTTAGCAGAGATGTATTCACATGACACTTTGTTAAATTGAGAGGCCTAATGAGTTTCAAGAAATAATTTCTTACGCTAAATAGACTGCCGAACCAGCCTACACCATTGACATAAGGGAGGCTGCATTCATGGATTTATGACACACTAAATTTTTACTTAACATATGCAGGTCACAGCCAACATTCTTTAATCATCTAGTTTTGGGATTAGGTGCACATTGTAGCATCATCTTCCTGTTTGTAGTTGGCAGAAGTGTTCTTCTGTCATTGTAGCCCTTCTGCACACCGCTATTATTAACTCTTTCAGGGCGAATGTCAACTTTTGTCGACAGCAGGGGTTGGATGTTGACTTTAGTTGATATCCAGGGGCAGAGGGTAAAAATCAGCTGCATACGTCAACAAAACTCACCATCACGTTATGGGTAGACCCTCTTTGCTAGGAGGGCCGTTAGACTCATTGACTTGACATCAAATCCCTGTGTGTGTGAGGAGTGTAGAGTAAATAATGTCTTGAATGGCATCGACATCGGGCGAAAGATCAAAGCGAATGTGCAAAGCTAAATACTCTGGGTGCATTATAATTATTATTATTATTATTTGTTTATTTTTTTGCTTTTTTGTATTACTGCTGAATCAGACTCTGACTTATCAAATTCCGATTTTGATGCAAGTGATCTGGAATTCAAAAACGAAAGGCAGGTACAGTGGAACCTCGGTTCACGACCATAATTCGTTCCAAAACTCTGGTCGTAAACCGATTTGGTCGTGAACCGAAGCAATTTCCCCCATAGGATTGTATGTAAATACAATTAATCCGTTCCAGACCATACGAACTGTATGTAAATATATATTTTTTTTAAGTTTTTAAGCACAAATATAGTTAATTAAACCACAACGTAATAGTAAACCAAATGTAAAAACATTGAATAACACTGAGAAAACCTTGAACAACAGAGAAAACTAACACTGCAATAGTTTGCGCTATAGCGCTACCAACTGCTGGCTAAAAACACTTTTTTTTAATAAGTTTTAAGCACAGGGGAAAAAATGAACATTTGAAAAAATCCGTAATTTAATAAACCACCAAGAAAAGTAACATTGCAACAATGCACGCTATGAACGAATCGCTGTAAACAGAAGTGAAAACAAAATCAAGCCCAGTGCATTCTTTAACTGCCTTCCTACCTTATGCGTCCAGCTCTCTCTCTCTCTCTCTCTCTCTCTCTCTCTCTCACGCTGCCTGTGTGTGTGTGGGGCTCACGCTGCCTGTGTGTGTGTGCGGCTCTCTCTCTCGCGTTGCCTGTGTGTGTGCGCGGCTCTCTCTCGCGCTGCCAGTGTGTGTGCCTCTGTCTCTCTCTCGCACTGCCTCTGTGTGTGTGTGTGTGTGCGTGTGTGTGCGTGCGTGTGTGTGTGTGTGTGTCACGCGCTCTCTCGCTTGCACGCTGCACAGGAAATGCACAGGGAGAGACTGAACATGTACAAACTGAAAGGGAAACTGGCTTGTTCCTATACCGAGTGTGTGGTCGTGAACCGAGGCAAAAGTTTGGCGAACTTTTTGGTCGTAAACCGATTTGTATGTGTACCGAGACGTTCGTGAACCGAGGTTCCACTGTACCTGTTTTTTTTTCAGAAGGTGCCTTTCAGAAAATGAATGATTGAGTTCTGCATGCAGTTTTGTAATAAGTACGAGGGGGGACCCAAAAATAACCAGAAATATTTTTAAAACGTGTTTAATTTAATTTTCTGTACAAACTACAATTAGTCTCCTTCAAAGTACTCTCCATTGGCGGAAATACACTTATCTAACCGTTTGTTCCATTGTTCGAAACATTTTTTAAATTCGTCTGAAGTAATGCCCATTAATGCTCTGGTCGTTTCTTGTTTTACCTCTTCGACATCAGCAAAACGCCTTCCTTTCAAGTCTTTTTTCAACCGAGGGAACAAAAAGAAATCACACGGAGCTAAATCCGGTGAGTAGGGTGGGTGGTTCAGGGTTGTCATACCGTTTCTTGCCAAAAATTGGTGAATGCTGAGAGCAGTGTGAGATGGAGTGTTGTCATGATGAAAGAACCAATCGCCCGACTCCCACAAATCAGGGCGTTTCCTTCTCACACTGTTGCGCAACCCACTTTTACAAAAAAATTCACTGAACACAAGCACAACCTTCCAGACTGATGGCACTTGGCAGACTGACTTGTGAGGAGTGTAACTAGATCGCCCTAGCGGCCCAACCACGTACTACAAGTACCAACCTAACAACAACAAAATTCCGGTTATTTTTGAGTCCCCCCTCGTATGTAAGTAGTGTTGCAGCTGATCTTAATAAAGCTAATGTTTAATGTTAAATGCATATAGTGTTTGCTTTGTATGCTTTTTAAAAAACTTTGTTTTTGGGAAAAATATTCAGACCTGGGAGAAAATGGAAAAAAAAAAAGCCCTGAAAGAGTTAAGAGCACGTCTCTTCTGTAATTGCTTCCATAAGTTCTACCGGGTTACTCAATTTAATACCTATGTTTTTCCTAGGATAGTTGACCTTACTGAATGCCTATTTTAGGAATGAAAAGGTGGACACTTTTGAAAGAGAAAACAACTTTAGCATCCACTCTGAACTCTGTTATATCCTCCCTTTGGATTCTATGGGTCACCTATGGCTTTTCAGCATTTGGCAGTGTTGACTGCAAACTGAAATCTTTTTCTTGAGTCTGTTAAAGTTGTAATTATCTTTTCATTAACGCTCTGTTGTTGCATATGCAGGGCATCTGTTTTAATAATTATATAATGAAATGGTACTTTAAAGTGATTTACTTTGCATAGCTGTTATACTTACTTCATTCTTCATTGTAAGCATGCTTTTTTGTATTTTACGAACTTATTGAGTTTGATTGTGTAACAGAACAAGATGCAGAGGACAGAAAGATATGGAAGAAGATGATCCGCTGTGGCAACCCCTAACGGGAGCAGCCGAAAGAAGAAGAAGAAGAAGTTTGAGTTTGTTTGTGCCATGGGGTATTTTATGTTGTTGTTCCTGGAAAGTAATCAGTTTAGAATCCTAAATGGAGCAACATCATGAAGAGCTGCTTTGAGGGAAGGAACATACAAGGCAAACACTCTGATATTGGCTAAACTGACTGTTAACTGTGCGGGAAAAGAGCTTTATGTAGAATAAGATAATTGTATACTCTTATGAAGATATGAACAATTTATTCCTGAGGAAGAATTACAAAATGGTGTAAAAGTGTGTTTATCTTAAAAGAATTACAAATAAGACAAATTAAAGTGGATGTAATTTATTTTACTTTAAGTATTTTTAATATCAATGATAAATTCTTGGGTGGAGGTTCCAGGAGCATAGGGGCCCACGATGTTTCTGATGCCTATGTACGTTTCTGTTTTGCTACAGGGCCTATGAGGCTGATAAGACGGCCCTGTATATATGGCAGGCAGTGTGGCGTAGGGGTTATGGCTTTGGACTTCATACCCTGAGGTTGTTGGATCAGATTCTGCTACTCACACTGTGTGACCATGAGCAAGACACTTCACCTACTTGTGCTCCAATTTAAAAAAACAAAAAAAAAATTAATCAGTCATATCTTTCAAATATTGGAAGTTACCCCAAATAAGTAAGTGTGTTATAGCGGGTCTACAGCTCAGATGAAAAAGCCCAGTTTTAAATAGAAATCGGTGCACTCACGGCTTATAGAGGGGGTGCGGTAGTGTGGCTGGAGCGGTTCCCGGGCGGTCCGCACAGGTGAGGAGTCATCTGCATCAGTAATTAATGCCGGGAGCTGCTACTCGCCACACCTGAGCCACGTCCCCATTATATATAGTAGGAGTGCAAGTGCGGTGGGAGGGAAAAAAAAAAACGAGAAGGAGAACAGAGGTTAGGGGAGAAGGCAACTGGAAGGGAGGAAGCTGGTGCGTGAATTAGTGGGCCGACAAGCGAGAGCCAGCCCACTATAAGGACAGGCAGCTCAGCAGTGAGCCCTAGTGGGGTGTTTGGCCGGCCCCTGGGGCAGTCGGTAGTGGTTACTCCAGCTGAGCATTTAGTGAGGAGCAGGAGTGACCGGAAGGAGGATGGCTCACCACGGAAGACAGCAGCAGTCAGGAGGCTTGGGAGGTGGATGCTCCAGCGTGAGCACCCTAGTCACTGGGGAACCCAACTCTTGGTCTGGAGATAGCAGAATGAAGCCAGGGATCGGGAAGCCACCAGACCAGAAGGCAGAGAAGGTCAGCTGCAGGTAGGGTGACTCCCCTGGTGCATAGCCTGGATGGGAGAAGTGGGGGAGTCGCCGGTAGAAGAATGCACCGGGCTTTGTTTTTAAAAGGACTGCTTCCAGCCAGCTATATTTTTAACCTCGTTTTTATTGGAATTATTTTAACCTCTACATTTTTCACTTGATTTTTAGTGGATTATTTATTTAAAGACTATTTGATACACTGCACTATTTATTTGAACACTTTGTTTGGACTATATTTAAATAAAAGCACTTTGCACCTTTTTGCACCATCCCCTTGCTTTGTGATTTTTTTCACTGCCCAGCTCATCCGGTTACATTACCGACGGTATCGGGTTCAAGTGCTCCTAAAAAGGAGATGGGAGCATGAAGTGGAACCCGCATTGTGACAGTAAGTCTTGATAAAATATATTCAGTATATGGGTTCAGTGTCAGAGTAAAAGGAGAATCTTCAATTACCTTGAGGTGGAATAAGTAGCAAGTAGTATTAAGGAGAGTGTAAGAGACGGTGAATTGACATATTACTGTTTCTGTATGCTTCAAAGAAGTAACTCATAAACTAACTTGCATTAAAGTGATATTTTCTAGTCTGGCAGTGCCATATCAGCAATATTTGGTAGAGTGTTTAAATTGAACGTGTGACAGGCAGTTGGAATGCTTTTACCTCAGTCTCGAGCCAAGACTACAGTTTATTCAGATAACATTTTTATCTTTTTACACTCTTGCGACGAACACTTAAGCCATCTAGTGGCTATATTAAATACTCTTAAGCTGGTCTGCTCATCAGCCACAGTGAATGTTATTTTGAACTGAGCAACATAAATGTTTGCGTTAAAAGGAACTTTGAATGATCTGACTTGAGTCTGACCAACTGAAAGGAATTCGACAAAATGGGAGCCCACTGTATCTGTTTCTGTGTTAATAGTTGAATTTTTTTTACTACAAAAAGCTCAAAAGTTTGGAATCAACCAGCATTTTTCATGTTTTTGATAGAAATGGATACTATACTTTACTATTACATTAAATTAAAAATATAGCTAAGGCATTATTAATGCTGCAAGAATCTATTATTGCATGAAAATGGCTGATATTTAGTTTATTATTCACATATGACACCTAAAGTTCTATATTCAGCGGCCTTTACTCTAGTGTCTTAATGGTGAACTCTCTTAGTTCATCCTTAAATAGTCATATTTAAATGTTTATCAATTATTAGAGAAATCTGTATAATTGTTTAAGCACACCTGGAACCTGATATTCTATTCAATAACACAAGTAGAGTGTCTTTACTTTGTGGTCGTTTGAGTTAATGAAAGTCTTGCAACAAGAGAAGTTTTTGGGGTGCCTACCCAGCCATCCCCGTTTACTTTTAGCTTCAACAAAAACAAACGCATGATGACGTAAAAAGGAAAACAAAATTGTCCACATGTAAATTTAGTGGCTGCTGTTAATCAGGCTGTCTAGTCTGGTTCAACAAATTCACAGAGCTCCTTAGATCTGGTCGACTCTTGTTGAAATGACACCTCATCTCAGACTGTCACCCTTTTATAGTGGGTGGTTTCTCAGCACTGTGAAGGAAGAAAACAACAAGGCAGTTACTGGCAGTAACCCCTGTCGACCCAGGGTGGTAATACATACCTAGGAATAGCTTGCAGAGTGATCATCAGACGCGCATGCAGAACAACTTGAATTGTGAATTACTGGCATTTTTAATGTTCATTTCTGGGTTAAAAAATTGGTAAACAGCTTTGTGAAGAAAAATGTCAAGAGCTCCAACTTTTTATCTCCTAGGTCTTGCATAAGTCATATTGGACCACAGGGGCCTCGAGGGGACTATACACCCTGTCTTTGTGCTGAAACATCAATAAACATATATGGCATACACAAGAGAGAGCCATCCTGCTCCTCAGGACAACAACGGCCAGGCACCTCTGCAAGTTGGTAGGAATGCCTGGTCCCCAGTTGCATGAGAAAATTAAGCCAGGAACAAGTGTCAGAAATGGCATCACCTCGTGGCTACCAGAGGCTCATGGGAATGCCTATGTTTGTGCTGTCCCTTTGACTGAGCAGGCAGCAGTGGTATAATCCTGAAGACCTAATAATTAAAGACAACTAAAAGCTCTGAATTTCAAGAGCAGTGGGTCAAAAAACTGGGCTGAAAATCAAATAAGTGCCTGTGCAGTACTTTAATATTCAGGTCACCCTACCTGGCAGTCAAGGCTCAAGATCAGTTTAGCTTTAGTTTGTCTATCTATGGAGGGACAGTGGGTTTATTAATTATGATTCCTGAGTATTTCAACTGATGTTAGAACCCAGAGGTTTTATAGGACTCCACCAACAGGATGCCTCAGGGTCTCTGTGTGATGACTTCATAGTAAAACTTCTGACTTCTTGTGGAAAGCTGGGTTTAATTTTAAAAAGATATGGCATTGTTTACCCGAATAACCTGTAATGCATATAATTCATTTAATTTATAAAATAAAAAATGGCAATGGCACTGACAGTTCCTTGGATGCTCAAAAAACACCTTACTAAATAGTAAAGGTCAAGCAGTTCACAACTTGATTCATAAATTCCTGAATAAATGCTCGTCTTGTTACTTATACTACAGTGAGATTAAGATATAAATAACAGTGAGAGTGATTGTGTTTGCCTCTAACACCTTTTTTATTATTTACATTTCATTCCATATAATTTAGACCAGTGTTTCTGAACTTCACTAGCGCCTTCAACACCACCCAACCTCTGCTCCTTAGGGACAAACTGACAGAGATGGGAGTAGATTCATACCTGGTGGCATGGATCGTGGACTATCTTACAAACAGACCTCAGTATGTGCGTCTCAGAAACTGCAGGTTTGACATTGTGGTCTACAGCACAGGAGCGCCGCAGGGGACTGTACTTTCTCCGGTCCTGTTCAGCCTATATACATCGGAGCTTCCAATACAACTCAGAGTCCTGCCACATGCAAAAGTTCGCTAACGACACTGCGATCGTGGGCTGCATCAGGAGTGGGCAGGAGGAGGAGTATAGGAACCTAATCAAGGACTTTGTTAAATGGTGCGACTCAAACCACCTACAACTGAACACCAGCAAAACCAAGGAGCTGGTGGTCGATTTTAGGAGGACCAGGCCCCTCATGGACCCCATGATCATCAGAAGCGACTGTGTGCAGAGGGTGCAGACCTATAAATACCTGGGAGTGCAGCTGGATAATAAATTGGACTGGACTGCCAATACTGATGCTCTGTGCAAGAGAGGACAGAGCCAACTATACTTCCTTAGAAGGCTGGCGTCTTTCAACATCTGCAATACGATGCTGCAGATGTTCTATCAGACGGTTGTGGCAAGCGCCCTCTTCTACACTGTGGTGTGCTGGGGAGGCAGCATAAAGAAGAGGGATGCCTCACACTGGACAAACTGGTGAGGAAGGCAGGCTCTGTTGTAGGCATGGAGCTGGACAGTTTGACATCCATGGCAGAGAGATGGGCGCTGAGCAGGCTCCTGTCAATTATGGAGAATCCACTGCATCCACTAAACAGTATCATCTCCAGACAGAGGAGCAGCTTCAGCAACAGACTGCTGTCAATGTCCTGTTCCACTGACAGACTGAGGAGATTGTTCCCCCCCCCACACTATGCGATTCTTCAATTCCACTCGGAGGGGTAAACGTTAACATTATACAAAGTTATTGTCTGTTATACTGTACCTGCATTTTTATCAGTCTTTAATTTAATATTGTTTTTTTAATCACTATGCTGCTGCTGGAGTATGTGAATTTCCCCTTGGGATTAATAAAGTATCTATCTATCTATCTATCTATCTATCTATCTATCTATCTATCTATCTATCTATCTATCTATCTATCTATCTATCTATCTATCTATCTATCTATCTATCTATCTATCTATCTATCTATCTATCTATCTATCTATCTATCTATCTATCTATCTATCTATCTATCTATCTATCTATCTATCTATCTATCTATCTAACTAACCACTGGGTTGCGACCCACTTTTGGGTATTGCATGGCTGCCGGTGGGTCATGAGTTGCTATTGTTTATAATGGTAGTGGGTGACAGTTGGTCGCAGAGTAGGGTATGAGTGGGTTGCGCAGTTAATTGTGGTGGGCCACCACTCAAACAGTCGCTCACAACCATCTTTCCAGCCCACCTTGTTGAGTCGCAAAGATACTTACATGTGAAAAAGTAGTTTGTGGCAACAGACAACAGGCTGGCCTGAGAAGAGTGGTGTCATTACTGAATCAGACCATTCTTAAGGAATCCATGGGTGGAATTTAATTGTTTGTATATGGCAAATAAAAATTGCTGATAAGATACAAACCTGAGGGGTACCATTTACTCCATCGTAGGGGTTTGGAAGTGTTGTCCTTCAGCTTCACCACCTTATTTCTATCAGAAAGAACTAATAAATACTTGTGTCTAGGTGAGGTAATAATAGATGTGAGGAAATAAACTTCCACCTTCTTTCCGTATGCCTTAAGTGATTTACATCTACGGCATTATTCAGCAGTACTGTCCAGACTCAAAAGTAAGGAAATATTTCCATTTTTCTGTCCTGGTTAATGAAATGCTGACTTTGTACACAGCATATATTGACAGAGTCTTTAAACCTATGTAAATGGCTATACCCTTTAAGCTTTCAAGATCAGTTGTCTTTAAAGATATGGGAACCACTTATTCTGTGCGACAATAATATAAATTGCTTCAAAACACCTTAGGACTTAACAACAATCTTCAACAGGCACTGGGATGCTGTAGATCAGTGCTTACCAAACTCACTCCTGGTGACCCACTGCAGCTGCAGGTTTTTGTTCCAACCAACTTCTTATCTACTAATTAGTGGGTCTGACGCTAAAGTTATTGATAACAGCCTTTCATCATTCAGTGTTGTTTACCTGGCCGTCAGTTATGTTTGTTTTAATTATCATTATTAGGATACAATGGAAGGTGCAAACTGCACAAAAAAATAACAAAACAATAGGAAAAAAACAAAAGAGAGGTAAGCATTTAAAGCAAAAGTAGAAATATTTGTAAATGTCTTATAAATGTAAAAATCATACTGCTGTGCTTTTTTAAAGGCAGAATAAGAGAAGGGGAAAAAACATCTAAATAAATGAGATCAATTATTATCACTAATTGTGAATTTGACTGGAATAAAAACCTGCAGCCACAGTGGGTCCTCAGGACCAAGTTTGGGAACAACTGCTGTAGATCATCAGAAGCACATGCAGTGTAGTACACTATTTCACCACCGGAGGTCTCCAGATGACGCTCTTAGCACCTTATTATAATTGTGGCGTTTTCACTTGAAGTTGAATTTACCTTATGTGCAGGCAAGCAGAAGACAAAGGGTTGATTGTCATGGTTTAGAAGGCGATCAATATATGTATATAGTCTCGGATTTTACAATATTAAACAGCTGTAGATTAATTTATAAAAATATATATTTTTTAGTATTTTGTAACATATTGCAGGAAGGATTTAGTGTATCATTACCTTCACGTGAGGCACTCTTTCACTTAAAGGTATTTAAAGAAATCATAAAACAAGTATATATAAATAATTTTACATCTTAAAAGTGTTCAAAAGAATATTTAGTCTCTTAAAAAAAGATCAGCTGCTACAAATAACCAGATAAAGCTGTAGATGAGCAAATTCAGGAGGAGTCAAACAGTAGATAAATATAAGCTTTTGATCTTAACAACTTACATGTAATGATCCTGAAATTCATTCACAGCTCCAAGGACTTTTGGTCTCGTTGACATTTTTTCTAAATCTTTTTAGATAACATTTGCTTTTATGAGTGTTTATTGAGCACTTGGAGTGGCCTGTTTCAAAGAAGTCAATCTCAGTCTGACATATTATCAATCAGGTGCTAAAAATATTGACACACTTTTTTTTCCAAAATTTTTCCATGTTCTAGGTGGTGTACAATAATGGATATGAAATGGAGATCAGCCCTCACTGTATTGCTGACCATTACAATAAAAATTCTTGCCAATTGAAATATGGAATGGGCAAGTTTATTTAACTTAAAATTAAAAGTACAACACAAAGTGTGAATGATGTGAGGGGTTTTAGTACCTTCTGAATTCACTGTATATGGTGCCTATGATAGGGAACAGAGTTCTTTGCAAATTCACAGAAATATATTATTTTTATATGTATTTTTTCTGTAATTGTAATGTTAAATGACTTGTTAAAGGTCACACTTTGAATCACAGGAGACTAACCCGCCATCATTGTGGTTTAAATTCAAGTGTCTCAATCACAGATCACACTTTATTCATTTTGTAACAAAAGTGTATCTGTCAACTCATTGTACTGTATGCATTTTAACATATAGAGCTACTGTACCTCAATTTACCAGTCGATCTATGTTCCTACCCTCACCTATGGTCATGAGCTATGGGTAGTGACCGAAAGAACGAGATCGCAAACACAAGCGGCTGAAATGAGTTTTCTCCGCAGGGTGTCTGGGCTCTCCCTTAAAGATAGGGTGAGAAGCTCAATCATCCGGGAGGGGCTCAGAGTAGAGCCGCTGCTCCTCCGCATCGAGAGGAGTCAGATGAGGTGGCTCGGGCATCTGATCAGGATGCCTCCTGGACGCCTCCCTGGTGAGGTGTTCCGGGCACGTCCAACCAGGAGGAGGCCCCGGGGAAGACCCAGGACACGCTGGAGGGATTATGTCTCTCGGCTGGCCTGGGAACGCCTTGGGATTCTCCCGGAAGAGCTAGAAGAAGTGGCCGGGGAGAGGGAAGTCTGGGCATCTCTGCTCAAGCTGCTGCCCCCGCGACCCAACCTCGGATAAGCGGAAGAGGATGGATGGATGGATGAGCTACTGTACTGGAATCATATTTTTAAAGATTTTGAAGAGTATATTAATACTAGGGCAGCACGGTGGCGCAGTGGGTAGCGCTGCTGCCTCGCAGTTAGGAGACCTGGGTTCGCTTCCCGAGTCCTCCCTTTGTGGAGTTTGCATGTTCTCCCCGTGTCTGCATGGGTTTCCTCCAGGTACTCCAGTTTCCTCCCACAGTCCAAACACATGCAGGTTAGGTACATTGGCAATTCTAAATTGTGCTTGGTGTGTGTGTGTGTTCTGCGGTGGGCTGGCGCCGTGCCCGGGGTTTTTTTCCTGCCTTGCGCCTTGCGTTGGCTGGGATTGACTCCAGCAACAACAACAACAGCATTTATTTATATAGCACATTTTCATACAAAAAAATATCTCAAAGTGCTTTACATAATGAAGAAAAGAAAAATAAAAGACAAAATAAGAAATTAAAATAAGACAACATTAGTTAACATAGAAAAAGAGTAAGGTCAGATGGCCAGGGGGGACAGAAAAAACAAAAAAAAAAAACTCCAGACGGCTGGAGAAAAAAATAAAATCTGCAGGGGTTCCAGGCCACGAGACCGCCCAGTCCCCTCTGTGCAGACCCCAGTGACCCTGTAGTTAGGATATAGCAGGTTGGATGATGAATATTAATACTATTCCCAGTATTATTAGTATCAGTTTTTACATGTCAGGTACTGTATGTATGAGAAAAGCTTGTAAATGTATCCACTAGAGGGCAGCATACAGTCAGAAGTTCCACATTGAGCATCCTAGTTCTTCAAACTACAACAATACTTTGTGCGAGTGTTAATAAATGAATTGTACATAGTAAACATTACAGGGAAAGCATTGCATTCATTTGAAAAATGTTTTATTTGCATTGTACCAAAAATAACAAACATGTGCATATCTGCATTTCTTTAAAATGTACACAATTAGAGATAATTCACCTTTTAGCAGCACAGTCGTGTCATGCGTCATTCAAGAGAACAGATCTTTGTTCCTATGAGCATTGTTACATGTGATTCAAGTATCATCTTAATCTACACAAAAAGTACAAACAAATCAGGACAGCATTTCTTCAGATACATACTTAAATACATTCAGGGCTGTTTGCTAAAGAAGGCAGCATAAATGGTAAACACATGTGTATTCATGTTGACAAGAGGTATTCATGTTTTAGCAGTTTGGGGCAGAGAGACATCAAATGACCAGCTCGGGATGTCAGTTAGGTGATTCAGGTTTGTTTTCTTTTTTATATTCACTTGAGATGGCATAATTAATACACATGGTAATTTAATACATTTGCCTGGCATCATACACATTATAAACTAAAACCATTCTATAAATGAGTGCAAAAAAACAGAAAGAGCACAACCTTCACTGACTGTGAGAAAGCATGCCAGTTAGTGATCTTTTAATAACTTGACCCTTGTGTCTCTTTAGGAGTACAATAAAGATGACAATCCGTCAGCTTTACAAAGAGCATCCCTTAATAACAATGAAAAAAGGGCTTTATTACCAGACATGGTTTTACAGAAGTACTCAGCAATACGATTATATTAAAGTGCATTTTTGTCACATTGTCATTAAAACATATCTAAACATTGGCAAATACCCAGGAAGCTGCTCAGACACAGAGAAAAGTTCTAAAAATTTAAAATCTAGAGCCAAGGATAAGTAAGCCCCCAGGGATCCACCAAGAGGTGCTGCTGCTTGCTGACCAGAGTAACTATGAAATTTCAAGGTTCCATCTTAGACCATCCGCTCTTTCCAAGTAGAACGACTTCCATCGAATGGGACATCAGTATAAATTAGACCCAGACAGGGTATGGGGATTTTGCAAAACTCAAAACCTCAGCCGTATGTGTAGGCCTGCACCTTGGAGCTGCCACCTGCGAGTGTCGGTCTAAAGTCCTGGCTTCAGAGGGACCCTGGGGACCACTGGGGATTTCCTTTCCTTGGGCTTGAGATTTGTGTCTCTCATAGTATTGTGGGTCAAATTCTGGGTTGCAGCCACACTTCCCGGGATCATTTTCAATTGTACACTGACACAAATTGCATGATTATTGAAGTTAGCATTTTGGCCTGCAATTTTCTAAATATATGAGAAATAAATATATAAAATGTATGCTGTATCAGACAGTTTATGTATTTAATGAAACCATTTGTTGAGGTACAATATTTAAAAAATGTAAGATTAATCACATTGATATTTCAGGAATGCAGCAAACGGGATTGATAAAATAACTAATCAGAAAGAACTAATTAGTATACTACAGCTAACACCAGCATGGAAATGGGTGGATTTAAAAAATGTTGACATTCTATCAATAAATCTCATTTATCAAAAGTCATATCTGTAAAACAAAATAAGCACAACACAGATGGAGCCAAAAGATAGTTAGAAATGAGGGTCCCTAAACAACTGTCTGCCACTTAGCTGGGGCAAAACTGGCTAAAGACACAGTCAAGAAATATTTTGCTTTGTCATTAAATTGGAAAACACTTCAGGTTAAACTGGATTACTAACAGGGAATATTAGCCTTTTGTGTATATTTGTAATAAATGTGCATTTTTTTCTAAATCCATCTTGTTGTTTCTTTGCTTTTCCCTTGGGCATTTGTTTTGTGTGTATATACTGAATACCTAAGTAGTGTTGACTTCTGTTAGGAGATAATTACAGGCAGTCCATGAGTTATGCAGGGATTGCGTTACTGCAAATGCCTCCATTTTTGACAAAGTCAGAACATGAGACACCAATTTGTTTACAAAACACTGTATATATTGAAAAATAAAACACGGTTCTCTGTCAGAAAGGAGCACAATGTACACAAATTCATGTAAATCTTGTCACAATGGAGCACACGTGAATGCACGATCACCTACGTGAAAGAGAGCACATGTGGAATGCTTGCCTGCCCACTAAAGTGCATCAGTTTCTGGCATTGCTGGATATCTCAGTTATTCTGCAAATGTTAATCACCCAAAGTAAAAACCACCAAGAATAGCTGGAGTTGAGAAATTCTTTATATTTTGTTTAATTTGTTTAAATTTTAAGGCGGTAGAAGCTGTATGTAATGCAGATACTAAGCACTCTCTGGACAGCCTGTGTCTGATAATTTGGAATATGGTGGCTTATATAAAGCTTGGAATATCCTGATATGGTTGTTATTATTATTGTACAAATTACGACGTTTCAAGGTGAGGTAAGGATGTTTTGAGGCAAATAGTTCTACTCACCAATCCTGAAACTGGAAAGTGATGTTAATTATTACTACTACTACTTATCATTTGGATGACACCCTTACCCAAGGTAAGTAACAACATTTAAGAGATACAATTGGTTTAATTTCTCTTGTTTTTCCAATTGGAGTACAGGCAGGTGAAGAGACTTACTTATGGTCACCCAGCGTCGATACTAGGATTTGAACCCACAACCTCTGGGTTTGAAATCTAAAGCCAAACCGCTAGATGATTAGCAAATGCAAGCAGGAGCTTCACTGTACTCTGTACACTAGATATAATAATGAGCTTTTAAATCACCATACCTGTATAGATTTGTGAAAAATTAGGATTATGTTTTAGTGCTATTTACTGAAGTTGCCTAAGTAAAAATGACCATTATTTTTTATGAATATATACATATTGCAGTTAGGAGACCCAGATACGCTTCCCAGGTCCTTCCTGCGTGGAGTTTGCATGTTCTCCCCGTGTCTGCGTGGGTTTCCTCCGGGTGCTCCGGTTTCCTGCCACAGTCCAAAGACATGTAGGTTAGGTGCATTGGCAATCATAAATTGTCCCTAGTGTGTGCTTGGTGTGTGTGTTTGCTTGGTGCGTGCCCTGCGGTGGGCTGGCGCCCTGCCCGGGGTTTGTTTCCTGCCTTGCACCCTGTGTTGGCTGGGATTGGCTCCAGCAGACCCCCGTGACCCTGTCGTTAGGATATAGCGCGTTGGATAATGGATAGATGGATGGATGGATATACATATACTTACACCCTGATTTTTAGATGATTTCTGCCGGGACAGGCTCCTGTCTCTTTGAACCTGAACTGGAATAAGCAAATCTAAACACTGGTAGATCAGTAGGTACACATACACCCTCACATCAGTGCTTTGCCTAGTTGGATGAAATACACGGATCCCTTTATTCAGAGTATCTTGCTTTGGATTTGATTTGAATTTGATACACTTTATTAATCCCCAAAGGGAGTTGTCATTTTGCATGATTGGCATCCATTTCAAAATAGTCTTTAATTTTACAATCAACAGATTTTTCAAAAGAATGGGCTTTTATTAACTTCATTGTTGTTGTGATTTTTAAATTTGATGGTGTTCATGTTTACAATATTTAGAAGTGGAGGATGAAGATCTTGCTACTGTATATCTCTTAGTAATGCATCACTATGTCAAACAAAGCCTTTGTTTAGGGCCTGTCGCATATCAGTAATTGACTAATAGGTACTCGATATTGTAGGGAGCCACTATTTTAGTGTTAGTGGTGCTGGCAACATTTTATGTGTATAAGCAACAAAATAAAGCCTTTTTAAAAGTTGTGCTACATATCAGTTAGCCCCTGTTCTAAAGTGTTGCCAAAAGTACATTATAAGGGCTGTGTTAAGGTCTCGTTACACAGCACTAAGTGGCTAGTAGATGTCCCTGGACTGGAAACCAATTTATAGATTGCATTGCTGCCTCTGCTCAAGTTACTTAACCTGCTTATTCCTTTGTTGTATAAAATATTGCATTTCACACTGTAATATGTGATACTGGTGTGTATAATAGTTTTTTAATGTAGAAATAATTCTGTAGTTCTGTTTTAAAATGTCGCATAGCCTGTGCTTGAACAAGTGGCTCTGTTGCAATAATATTCTGCATAGTCCACTAGAGGGAGCCAGGCTTCCTTTTCTAGATCAATTCTCTTGTTTAAAGATTCAGATGAAGAGCCTGAAGCTACTGCGTGTAGTGTAATAGGATGACTTTGGCTGACGCCTTATCTGATTCAAAATAATTTTGTTTCTTAACAAGTCAGCCTCATGTATATTTTTTAGCTCTGTGCAATGCAGTAGGTCAAATTATAAAAAATAGGACATCATGATTCTCACTACTGTCTCACAGCTTGGTCTTTTTCATTTCCCCCCACAAGCAAATACATTCTGGGTTCTTTCTACATTCCAAAGACATGCACGTTAGGTTAACTGTTCACTTTAAATGTCCTGAGGTGGATGTGCACTGAGATGGACTGTCCAGGGGTAAATCTTATTGGGTTAGATTCTGACTGAGCTTGATCCTGTAATAGGTGATTCAGAAACTGAGGATTTTCATGCTTTCAGCTCCATAAAAAAGGCCTCTTGAGGTTTAATTCTAATAGTATAATTTACTGGTTTGTAACATTATTTGGTTTGAAGAACTACTTAATTTGAAAGGCAATATAACAAGGGCAAAATAACATTCTCAAAGATGCCTTATCAACTTTAGAATCGCAGGACCCCATCTTGGCAGCAATGGGACAAGACATAAATCAGCCACGGAAGGGATGCTAGTCAATCGTAGTGTCCACTCATGTATACACACATACCCATAAGGCCACTTTATAATCACAATCAACATAACAAAGAAGTGAAAACCAAGTATCTAGAAGAAAGCCCACATAGATACAAACAGAACATGCAAACTACATACAGGCAACAAACAAATACAGGATTTGAAGTTAGGACACTGTATGTGTGTGCTGGCAGCAACACTGTGCCATCTCATTTAACAAAGACATTAAATATAACTTTAGTTCAGTAAATAGTAGGGCAGCACAGTGGGGCAGTGGTTGGCGTTCCTGCCTCATGGATCCAACATCCTGAGTTCCCTTCCTACACTTGCTCATTTTCAGTTTGCACTTGCTCCCCATGTCATTGTGGTTTTGTCCAGGTCCTCTTTTCCTTCCAAAGACAAACCTGTTAGGTTAAGTGGTGATGTCAGCCATTTGTGAAATTCGGTGTGTGGTTGTGTGTGAGTGAACCCTGCGATGAACTGGCACCCTCTCCAGAAGTGTTTCCTGCTTTGTCCCCAATGCTGCCAGGACAATCCTGAGCACACTACTCCCAAACAACCTACGTTCCCCCGATTATGAGAATGTTATGTTTTAAATGCACTAGGATATCCAGCTATAGACAGAACATAGAAATAACAGACATGAACCTTTCACTTCTGCGACTTTGTATTTGCTACTGTTTGAATTAAAAATAATCAATTTTTTGTTAAAAAATATATATTTTTTGACCAATATTTCAGTTACTGCATACATGTGACAATATAAATTATGTACATATTTGAGGTAAATATTCAGTGACGAAAAATGGGGTTAATGGATTTTGTTTAGCACTCAAGCAGAGAGTTTCTTGTGAAAAACGCTTCCTTTTTCCGCCCAAGATGCAAAGAGAAGTGTCATTTCATTAATTGCTTTGTGAACATTTGTAATTTATGCATTTAACCCTTTGAGAAGAATGACCTAATCATACTCGTGAGCTCAATTAAATATGCCTCTATACTGTCATTGTGCATCTCAGTGAGTAAGCAACCTGAGGTGAAGCAGCCAAGATTGTTTTTCACAGAAGCCCGATGCGGCTGCTTTACAGCAAAACACTTCAGTTCCGTAAATTGCATATTCAGCTCACAGCTGACACTGTGTACTCTGTGAAAAAGCAAAAAAAAAAAAAAAACTGTAATTATATCTATACCCATGGTTTCAAAGAAATCAGAGAAATATTTGCACCAAAGCAAGCCTGAAGGTCCTTGTGTCTAATCAGTAGGAAGTGGGATTGCTTCAGCCCTTTGCTGCAGCTTGCCAGTTGGCACCAAATTAGAAACGGCAAGGGGGCGGTCTGTCCTGATATTCTCTACTGACAGGAACCACTGCACGAAGGCTTAGGTTACATCATGTGACATAAGGCTGGAGAGGCAAGATTTTCTTTTCGGCCCAGGATGCTGAGGTCTAACATTTCTGGTGCTAAAATAGCTGCCAGGCCAGGTGCTGCTTCACTCACAGCATTGGGTTTCATTTACAAAACAGTCTGAATAAAGCCATCACATTGTAAACAGAAAGTGCTACATCATATCCCTCTACAGTTAAAAAAATAGACATATATATGTTTGTGCTTCTCTTTACAGGTTATAAACAACAAAAATACTTCCACAAAACATTTCTTTCAATGTAAACAGCAGCACTTCACATTTTGTCATACTCAAGTACAATTACAAGAGTTCCTCACCCTCATCACCATCACAACCACCATTATCATTACCATCCTCATCTTCAGAAAGGTTTAAAGCTCAGACAGATGAGTGTTTTTCCCCTTCTCTTAGCTGTGAATACAGAAGATTATTGAAATTAATGAAAACATTTAGTTAAGAAAATCTATCCATCCATCCATCCATCTTCGTAAGCTGCTTTCTGAGGGCAAAGTCTTAGGGACTTGAGAAAATGCGAAGTAATGCTGCAGAAAACCTTTTGCTAAAGAAATTGTTGTATCATGCAACATATGTGATGTAAAGTAAAGAAAAAATGTCTGATTTGCAAAATTCATATTAAATATGGTAATGAAGAGATAGGTTAAGCAAACAAGGGAAAACAAAATATTAACAGTATCAAAATTTTATAATGATCTAAATTTAATAGACTATACCATGCAATATTTACGTGTTGTACACCACTGTGAAGAGTTCAGTTTAGTGCAGCCTAAAGCACACATGCACGTATGATTTTAAAGTTTAAAAATCACATTCCTTATGAAATCTAGAATACCATATATATATATATATGGTATACACCAATAAGAAAATCAATTGTTCTCTTTGTCATCACAGACATGATTATGGCAAAGTTAGCTCCACTTTCAGGACTTACCATTTTCCTTTGGTTGCTTAGGCAGAAAGTGCAAATTGGTCTTGGCACAGAGTTATTTACATTTGTGGCACTCTGTAAGATAGCCTGATACTTTAAACAGGGCTGCCCATCCAAGCAGTCTTCTCCCAGAAGGAGGATATTGGCTAAATGCGAGATGTAACTCGAAGCCAAGCGTAGCGTCTCAATCTTCGAGAGCTTACGGTCTGCCGGTTCAGTTGGAATAAGGGTCCGGAGTGCTGTGAAAGCAGTGTTCACGCTATGGGTCCTGTCTCGCTCCCGGGCATTTGCGGCTTGCCGTTGTTTACTGAACCCTGTCAGTCTGCTTTTCCTTTTCCGCTTCCCTTTGCCATCCAGCTGACTGCAGCCACTGTTGGACTTGTCAGAGCTTTCACTGCCACTTTCCAGTTCATCTAGGTCTGAGGTGTAGCTGTCAGGGTGGACACCCTTTTCACTCCCAGTAGACTTCATTTTCCACCTGAGGGTCAGTATGGACTAAATGTATTCCATGGCAGGCAACGGCTTCCCATCACTGTAGCCAGAGTGAAAATAGCACCTGGGACCAGCTGCTGCTGATCCGGTGACCAGCGTCCACTCCATCCTCTGACAGTTCAGCAGGCCATTTTTTGAATGACTGAGCCTTTTAGGCTCAACCATGTGTCTTCTGTATAAGGAAAGAAAGGTGGAGCTGGACAGCACCTGTTCAGTTCTTAGCAGTCAGTGTATATATATAACTTGCCATTATATTGTACAACCAAACTTTAATAAAGTCTGTTTTTGTTTTTTTGGAGCAGACAGCAAAGTGACGGCTTCTGTTCTGACAGATCTGCTACACATCTATTAAGTTACCCTCCATTGTGATGTGTTTTACATGCTGCTAAACTGGCTCTAAGCTCCATTTATCGGATATCATTTTCTACAGATTTATTCATGTCTTCTGTCCAGTAGAGTTCCCATCTAAGTGAAAACTGCAATTAGGGAATCTGATTTTTCTTTTAATTTCATGCATGCTGAATTCATTCTTCCTAAAAGGCACTTCTGCCAATACCAACACCACTGCCATTTGCTTCCATTGCAGAAAACTTTTCCAGTTTGTAATGCTTTACACATTTAATACTTTCGGGGAGCCAACTATGCTGCAACTTTAATTTAAATGCTGAATTTTCCCCCGGCTTTACCTGAATATAATTAGAAGTTCAACCTTTATAGCTGCTTGCTTCGACTCTCTGAAGCCTGCTGTTTTAATTTTAATGGGATGCAAGTTGCATATTCTTTGCAATTTACATTAAACAGAAATGAAAAAATGTGTGTAACTACCTTTGGAGAAACATTTTGCAACTTTTGATATAACTGGAAGTTCAAAACACTGTTCCTGAGAAATAAGTGTGATACCATTAAAAAAGAAATATATGAAATGAAAAAATTATTATACATTGCCTATAAAAACACTATATCACTATGCCATGACAAAGCATCAGTAAAATAAATATCTTTGCTCATAAGACTTCAGTAATACCCTCAAGTTCAAGTTTATTGTGACATGTACAGTGAAATTCTTACTGTCCAACATGTAGCATATTGCTGCTCTCCGGCACAAAAGATCAGCTACTACTGCTAATTAAATCTGGACCTTGAACCCTCTAGATTCCTCCTTTATCCAAAATTGATTTTTTTTAAATAAACCGAAAATCTTAGAGGTACTGGGTAATTGTTGAAATACTTCAGTGCTAAAAATGAGTGAGGAGAGACCTGATCAGTAAGAGAACTGGAATTTATTTTGATTAAAGAGCAAAAATGGTTACCTAACAGAAGGATTTAAAAATATATGCTATCTAAGAGTCAACAGAAAATATGGAATGCTCAACAATCAAACTGAAGAAATTAAATATATTCTTAAACCTTAAACTTGATGCATCCTTTCATATGAAATTGGCATTATGATGATTTATGCTAATGAATCACGTCTGTTTGTATTCTTGGTATGAGCCAGTCTGGGCAATTGAGTGTGCCATGCAATGGGCTGGTGTCTTCCTGGGGCTGGTTTTGTCTTAGATCAGCAAGGTCAAGTGATAACAAAATATGTATAAATATAGTACACACACACCATGCCTGTAAAAGTATTCATCCCTTGGATGTTTTCATGTTGCACTGTTATACAACATCGAAGCACAGTGGATTTAATTTGCCTTTTTTCCAACACTGACCAACATAAAAATACTCCTATGTCAACGTGAAAACAGATCCCTGCAAAGTGGTGTGAATTATAAACATAAACCACAAAGTAATTGACTACATAAATATTAATATGACCCACTTAAAGCACCACTGGTGCAGCCAACTGAATATAGTGATTGTGCAAGAACATTAGTGACAGAAGACACCAAGACACCTATGAGAACCCTGAAGGAGGTACAAGCTACAATGCTTGAGATTGGAGAGATTGTGCAGACTGTTGAGTGGGAGCTTCACCAGTAACAGCTTTATGGAAGAGAAAGAGAAATCCACTCTCAAAAAAGAGAGCTGTTATGGCTGCCAAAGGTTCATCTTCTAAACACTGACTTAAACAAGGTGAATACTTATGGGATTGATTGTTTTGTGCTTTATATTTGCAATCACTTTGCAGAGATCTGTTTTCACTTTGACATTAAAGAAGCTTTTTCTGTTGATCAGTGTCAAAAATACAAATGAATTCCACTGTGATTCAATGTTGTATAAAAATAAAATGCGAAAACTTCCAAGGGGGTGAATACTATTTATTAGGACTGTAGATACAATCAGCGGCCATTTTATTTGGATATAACTACATTCATGCCAAAATAAATGAATTTCCAAGGGGTATGAATATCTTTTAATATTCTGTCACTCAGCCGGAAAATGGTGGAGTGCCCTCTCAGGGTTGGGAACGAGATCCTGCCTCAAGTGGAGGAGTTCAAGTATCTTGGGGTCTTGTTCACGAGTGAGGGAAGAATGGAGTGTGAAATCAACAGGCGGATTGGTGCGACATCCGCAGTGATGCGGGCTCTGCATTGGTCTGTCATGGTGAAAAAGGAGCTGAGCCATAAGGCAAAGCTCTCAATTTACCGGTCGATCTATGTTCCTACCCTCACCTATGGTCATGAGCTGTGGGTAGTGACCAAAAGAACGAGATCGCGAATACAAGTGGCTGAAATGAGTTTCCTCCGCAGGGTGTCTGGGCTCTCCCTTAAAGATAGGGTGAGAAGCTCAGTCATCTGGGAGGGGCTCAGAGTAGAGCTGCTGCTCCTCTGCATCGAGAGGAGTCAGATGAGGTGGCTCGGGCATCTGATCAGGATGCCTCCTGGACGCCTCCCTGGTGAGGTGTTCCGGGCACGTCCAACTGGGAGGAGGCCCCGGGGAAGACCCAGGACACGCTGGAGGGACAATGTCTCCCGGCTGGCCTGGGAATGCCTCGGGATTCTCCCGGAAGAGCTAGAAGAAGTGGCCGGGGAGAGGGAAGTCTGGGTATCTCTGCTCAAGCTGCTGCCCCCGCGACCCGACCTCGGATAAGCGGAAGAGGATGGATGGATGGATGGATGGATTCTGTCACTCTTTAACTCAGTTGGAATCACCATTAATTTTACTGAATCAACTTGCAAATTAGGTTTTATTTTTGAAACTAGCATGTCAGCTAAAACCACACAACAAAACTATCCAAAACATTTTTTTCCATCTTAAAAATGTTGGACGATTAAGATGTTTTCTAAATATGCAAGATACTGAGAAATCAATTAATGCATTTATTTCTAGCTGGAGTGACTACTGCAATTCATTATTCACTGGCTGCTGAAATCATTATTTATGCAGCTTTCAGTTAATTCAAAATGCTGCTGCAAGTATTATTTCACGAACCACAAAATATAAATATGTAATTTCAGTTTTCAAGGCCTTACAATGGTTCCCAGTTAAGCTTAGGGCTGATTCAAAATTCTTCTTTTATCTTAAATGGCCATGGCTGTACTTACTTATCAGCACTTATCATTACTTACATGCCAGAACGCACATTGAAAACTTAAGATACCGGCCCACTTAAGATCCCAAGGATTAATAAAATAACAGTGGGAAGTCGAGCTTTTAGTTACAGGGTCCTGAAGCTGTTGAATGGTCTACCTGCTATTATAGAGATGCCCCTTCAGTCTCTGCTTTTAAATCCAAGTTGAAGACTCACTATTTTAGTCTAGCATACCCTGACTAGAGCTGCTGATTAGCTGTGCATACTATATTCCTGTTTGTTAGTCATTTGTACAGAAATACAAGTGCCACAATATTTTAAACAGTTACTAACCCTTCTCTATACTGTTCTTCTTCTCGGTATCTGGATGTGGCACTTGGTGCCAGTGCTCCACTGCCAGGCTTCTCTATTGCATATGTAGCAGTCATCTTGAATAAATAAGCATTGGAGTCATCAGATGGAAAGATTCACTCATCAGATTGGACAGCCAGCACAGATTCCACTAAAGAAAACCAAGGAGCAGGTGTTTGGCAGAGGTCTTCAGGATTATGACTATATTTTTGACCCACTTTAACAATTTTAGTCTCCACCATTGTCAATTGGCCATTGTTCATCAATTAACTAATTGACAGATATTGTTGGTTTCTATGTATATTTAAGCACTTTCTAACTTGTTATTTGTGTGTTTTAACAAATCTGTATTAATTTCAGTACCAGTTCTATATTATAACTGAGACCAGTGAAGAAGGCTATAAAAACAATAAGTTGTATTGTATTGTAAGGGCACTATATATGATTCCCATTGATCCACTGGGGGATTATAAGGAAAATCACCCGAGGTGCTTACAGGGGCAAGCCCAGTCCTGTTAGATCCTCTTTGATTAATCCAGAAATATTTCAGGGCTGGGAATTAAAACGATTAAGTTGTCATAGGTCCAAGGAGGTGGGATTCAGGTGCGGAGTACAGACTATAGGCAAATGGCAGTGGATGATAGGAAAACAAAAACTTCAGGAAGACCAGTGTTTTTTGTGCTTAGTCCTCTAGTTATATTAAACTGCTTTTAATTATTTAACAGCAGAGCAGCACAGAATAACATGTCAGTTTTAGAGACTTCATCTCTTTATAAATAAGGACATGATGTCTTATTCCAATCTTGATTGAATGCTCCATGTTGCACAATTTAGCCTGAGCATGACTTTATCCTGTCTCTCATGGTTTCTTGCTGTACGATAATAAAAATTCTGAGCATTAATAAAGTTATTTTATTTATTAAAATAATTTTTATTGTCCTAATATACTTCTTAAATACCATATATACTTGCATATAAGTCGGGTCTTGAAAACCGAAATATCAATCATAAAATCAGACCCCGACAGATTTTATTTTATTTACATTTTCTTGCTTCCTCCAGTCTTGCACCAGTTTCTCAAATGCATCAAATTTTGTTGCAGCAGCGCAGTTACTAATTTCTTTCACCACTTCAATGACTTTAAAAACCAGCTTCTTATTTTCTTCTGATTGAAGGCTCCATCGTAGATAAGGGATGCTTTTACGATAAAGCTGTATGAGGGTGTGACATACAAAAAACACAAAACAGTGCAAACGTCGCTTCGGAATAGTTTGGGTATTACCGTGTGGTCACGTAGGCACAATGCACAGAAAAAAAGGCAGTGTGCTCCATAGTTACTCTCTCAGGTAAGCATTAGCATATCGTAATCTCTTGGACCAATAACTTGAGTTTTCCACATTTGACTTATACGACCGAAAATACCGGAAATTATATAGTAAAATCAAGCCCAGACTTATCCGTGGGCAAACTTAAACGCGAGTACATACAGTATGTTTCATCTTCATGGCTCTGTTGTTTGTTCCAGTTCTTTGTAATCATTCATTTTTCACACAAGGTATCATAGCCATTCACATAGAGAAAAACAGACATAAGGAATACAGTAAGTTACCAAGATGTATGACAGTCACCTGGGGCCTCATGCATAATGCCATGTGTAGAATTTACACTATAACATGACGTAAATGCAAAAGCGGAAATGTGCTTACGCACAAAAAAATCCAAATGCATAAATCTGTGTGAACGCCAACTTCCACGTTCTTCCGCTCCATAAATCCCAGTTAGCGTGAAAAGTAACGCATGTGCACGCACCTCCTATCCCGCCCCAACTCCTCCCAGAATTACGCCTCTTTGAATATGCAAATCAATATAAAAAGCCCTTAAGCTCAGCCATCTGTGAAAAGGCAATGGCAAAAGCAAGAGGGAAAATAGAAGAATTTAAGTGAATACCAGGTGGAGGCAAGGAAAAACTTACTATTTGTTGGTTTAAACAGTCGTATAAACAACAAAAGGAAGTTGATCGAGTGTCGGAGAAACTCGAAAGCTCACATTCACAAAGTCGCACAGTGCCAGAAATAAAAAAGAAGTTATCACATATCAAAGTCACCGAGAAAAGGTGAGTCATAGCCCACCGTCTGAGTGTCATATGAAAGCTTATTAGGGTACAGAGAAAAAAAAATTAGGCACGCAGTGGGAAAAAAGCACAAAATGTCAACTTTAATCTCGAAATTTCCACTTTAATCACATAGTTTATTTTGTCATTAAAGTAGAACATTATAAACTTCATCTTCAAATCATTTAATTTACTAGTTTCTCAATCCCATCGTAACTAAAGCAGCATGTTAAATGCTTTGTTTTGTATTTGATCTTCTATGTGCTCTACGTGTGTGAATCACTACGTGCTTCTGGGCTTTCTCTTCCTCCGACAGGACACAGAATCCACTACATTCGTGACATTACATCTCTCTGAATAATTAAAATACTGAGATGTATACATGATATCATTTTCATGATGATAGGAGTTAAAGCATGCTGTTAAACATGGGATCATGGTGGCGCAGTGATTGTTCATGTCTCACGCAAGATGCTTGCTGCGCCATGCGCAACCTTCAATGAAATACTTTATTGTAGCAGTACTGTGTCTTTCAAATGTACTAACCTCCAATTCCTGTCCTTACTTTTCTTTCTCCAAATACCCAATCGCCACACAATCAGCTCTGTAATAGACGTTAAGCCATCTGTAAGCTTAGAACACCGATTCTTCAAAACTTTTAAGGAACATCAAAATATCTTCGTAGTACATGTTTAATTATCCTATCCATCTATCCTTCCAGTGTTGTGTCAGCACCAACAAGAATACAGCGTGAGGCAGGAACAATCCATGTACAAAGCACCAGCAGCTCGCTAGCGCTGTGGCACCGTGTAATTAAACTTAAAATTTTATCTGTATAATATAATAAACATATTTTGCTGCATTTCATCTTTAAAATGATATCGTCATCATATGTAAATACGCACTTTATAAAGTGGCTCAGATTGAACAATATTATAACTGTATCGCAAGTTTACAGTGAGGTAATTGTACTTATAAGTACAAACAGTTCTATAAGGAGCACTTGATGGACTGATTGAGTGCGTTTATAGTTCTTGGGATGAAACAGTTTCTGAACTGTGAGGTCCGTACAGGAAAGGCTCTGAAGCGTTTGTCATATGAGAGCAGTTCAACAGACAGCATGGCTGAGGCAGCGTGTGTTAGATGCTGTATACCGATAATTGCTGTGCAGCTGTGATTCACACTCAGATAAAGTGATATAAATACTCCAAGTGGTGCAGTGAGAGTAATATGGAAAAAGATGATCCGATGTGGCAACACCTAATGGGTGCAGCTGAAAGAAGAAGAAGGTACAGTGAGAGTAACAACACTAAAGCAGTTATGGTATTTGGAATAGTTTGACCATTCTGTGGACCATTATATTGTTACAGGTTAATTATAATCAGATGCATTAAACTAATAAACAATATGCAGTTAATTTCAGTCTATTTATAAAGCCGCGTCAGGGATGTGGATCTAAAAAAGAATGGGTAACCACACAGCAACAGTAGCACTGCTTTGACTGTGGGTGCAGCCAGTCTGCAAAACCGAGCGGAAAACTTGCATACGACAGGGTATGAGCTACCGTGAAAATGTGTGTGGCTTTACGCCAAGTTTAGGTTTTATACATCACGATTTGAACTTGGAAACGTTCTTATGCAACATTTTTGTACATAATTGTTTCCTGGTTGGCCAGGAGACAGAAACATACACATGAAGCATATACATTGTGAGGGTATACCCAGCTGGCAAGATATAGCTAGGACAAGATCAATGCTGTAAATGGCACACAGCAGAAGAAAGTCCTGCCTGACAGAGATAGACCTGCACTTGCAGGGAGAAGCAACTCAACATGCCAGTGTGGAAAGTCAGGGACTACTAGACCTTGCCATGCATGGTGATTTGCAGGTTTATGGGGCAGGGACACTTGCACAAGTAAAGAGAAAGAGGTACCCTGGCTAAAAACATGTAATTTCAGAATTGTAGGGGACAGATAAACCACTGGATGCCAACAGAGTCAGAGAACAACCAGGTTAACCTTCAGGGTGGTAATAGATGATTCATCCTTTAGAAAAAACATACAGGTTGTGGATAGTTTTGTACCCTAGACCTCTGGCAGGAGGCAACATCATCTCATGGCTGCAAGAGGGCACATGTTCCCAAATGAGAACAAATGGGATAGTATTGTCCCGTGTCACTAATGCTACCTATGTGATCTAGCCCCTTAAGGACTAATGAAGAAACCAAGTGCATAAAAATACATTATATCAAACCTAAAGGATTTGGGTTAATATCCAAAGGAAAATCTACAAGTGGGAAAACACATAGGCAGCAGCTTCCAATCTGTAGTCTGGACTGAATGGTGATCTACACAATCAGACAAGCACTTTGTGCCATATTTTGGGATCAAAACCTAATTTCCATCCTCTCAAGATAAGAAGGATGCCATCATACCTACAAATTATACTAATTATATACAAAGGCAATATATGCTTAAGATGAACCAGCAGTTTAAATAATGAAGTTCACTATACAGACATCTAAAAAAACAGCACGTAACCAGTTTCTGAAAAATAATTTAAACAGATTGCTAAATTGACAGATCTTCAGCGAGTCAAAGCCAACATACAACAGGCAGCACCACCTGAGATTATCCATTTTACAAAGTCAAGGTCCCAAAGGCAAGGCAAGCTGCCAACAACCCACCCACCTCCTGTCTTGCATCAAGCTTCAGACTGGGAAATGCAGGTAGACTTGAAGAAGAAGCTTATTTTTCCAGAAGAGGTGGAAGTAACCTCACTCCATCCAGACATGGTTCTTCTATCCAGGAGTACATAAACTATAATGGTGGTCGAACTAACAGTACCCTGGGAGGACAGGCTAGTCATCTCTCACTAATTCAAGAAGGCCAAGTACTATTATTTGATTGATGAAGCTCTAGTCAAAGGATGGCATGCAATCTTATTCCCCATTGAAGTTGGCTGCCGTGACATCCTGGCAACATCAGTGTGGTATTTCTTACAGAAGATCAGTTTGGAACCTAAATCCCTGAAGAAAGCCACATGGGAGATAGCCATGGCAGCTCAAACCAGCTGCAGATGGTTGTGGCTGACAAGAGCTTGCATTTGGAACCTGTTTGCAAGTGAGGGCTAACTTAGCCATTTTTGCCCAGCTGAGGAGAAGCATACAGGTTAAGGGGCAAAATGCTCCTGACCCTGAGGTACCCGCTGAAAATTCACAGGGTTTCCAAAAATGCGTATGCGCTGATAAGACACCATCAAGAAGATGAACGTGTAGCTCATGATTTTAAGCAGCTCTAGTGGTTACTGCTTGTAGCAAAGCATCTTCAATGTTTACTTCACCTAAGCTATTTTTATTTTATAGAGCCATATTGGTGGTCAGCACTAACACGCCAAAATATTACTTAATACATGGTAATATAGTTTAAAGGAGTATGTACTGATTTCCAAAATGGGATTAGTACCATTACACTGTTTTGGGTTCATCAGAGAAAATGACCAATCATCCTTCCAGCCAGTGTCTGGACTTGTCTATATTCAATTCAGGGCTCTGCAGACTTGAGCCAATCCTGGCAGCATCAAGCTCAATGCAGGACCCAAGCCTGAATGGAGTGCCAGTCCACTGCAGGGCACTCTCACACATGCAGAACATTCAGTCACACCAAGACAACCATCTTAACAAGAACATCCTGGCAATGTGTAAACGCTCATCGATACGCAAGGAGAACATCTGAAACCCAAAAAAACTTGGCTTGTGAATCCCAGCTCCTGGAACTGTGCAGAAGCTGTGCTACTCACTGTGCCACTATGCCACTCAATTACAAATCCTTTTATCTGAATTTGTCAAACTGAGTGCAGCTTGTGCATTAGAGATTGTTTACTTTGTTCTGAAACTTGAGACAGCAAAGTGGTAAGCTGTCAAATAGGACTTAGAGGCAATGACATACTTCAAAGATAAAAAAATAATCCTCCTTAATGCACTTTATATTGTGCCATTTCGGCACTCTGAGATTGTTTTATCCTCTTTTACAATTTTAATAAAGCTCACATCATTTATAAATTCATTGTGTTGTTAATTTATGAAGAGTTCCCAGGTAGAACTGCATATACCTTTTATCTGAATTAAAATGTTAAAATAATAAGAAAAAATAAGGACATTTTAGTTTAATGCTGGTATGATATTTCTCTAGCTGGTGCACTATGACCATAACAGCCAAACGGGGAATCACGGTTTTACTTTTAATCTGAATGATTTCTAATCCTCTTCTAAAGACCCATAGCCATACTGCTAGGGCCAAGTACTTTTTATCACAGACATGTGCTGAGATGTTGTAGAGTCATACACAGGATTTACCCGAAATTAACTTGTGAAGTTAATATGAAATATGAAAGCTAAGGATGTGATCTAAGCAAAGAAATACTGAAAGCTGAAAAGAGTTTGTTCAAATAAAATATTAGCACAATGGACAGTACACGAAACAGTGTTCCTATTATGAGAACTGCATTAGGAGGATACAGCTTTACAAAGCATGTTGTAATAATAATACAGTCCACATGGAAAATTTCTTGTTACAGAATTACACCTAATAAACAATGGGTTTGGCATTCATAGCATTGTTACAACAACAGTATATCTATTTATTAAATATCATGCAATTTAGCAGATTCCTTAAATTAATAATACTAATAATGTTGCAACTCCAACAAGAATAAAGTGTGAAAAGTATGTACTGTAATGCATGAATGAAGCTTAATGTAAACTAAGATGGAAAAAAAAATTGTGAAATGATCTGGGGCATTGAAATTGAAAAAAAAAAACCTTTTTATTATTTTAGTAAAGGTATTGTTTCTGACATGGTGGTTATCATTGTTAGAGTATACAGTTGGCTTGTACATGGTGCCGGAGAAATTTGGCCTTACCAAAAAGTTAAGTTAATCATGAAATAAGAAAATTAGAGAAAGTCATGATGATATTTTACATTTAATAGTTGGGAAGGGTGATCGTAGCAAACATTGGATCATCTGGTTAGCTCCCACTCATTAATATAACCTAATGCTGCAAAGTAGTGAATGATCTTGAATTCTTCATCTAAATAATGAACATAACACCTCAGCCTTAACATTTGCAGTGCACCATTGCTTAGAATGTATTTTGTGATGCAGTAATAAAATGCATGACATTTGTCATTCCAACAGATGGCACATCATAAGCATTTGTAGTAATGCTTTTTATAAATATAGATGTTTGCGATGTACCATCTGTTGGAATGACAAACGAAAAACTTATATCTCTGTTATTGATCATTTAGCATGAGATTTGCAAAAGCAGTGTTAACGTTTGTGATGTGCAATCTATTGGAATGGCAAATAAAATAAATTTTATTACATGTGCTTGTGATGCACCCTCTGTTGGAATTACAGAGACATAACAACCGGACAAACACACAGACACTTATCTTTTTAGTAAGATCGATAATAGTTGACCTATTAGTTAAAGTACATGCTTAACTTCAGCAGACTCTTGACACAGTCATGATCAAATGTTGTGTGAGATCACTAGGCCAGGGGTTTGTAATCTCTTTTCTTGGCATACCACCTTCGGGAATTGAATGTTTCAAAATTTATTTGATCTTACACTTTGAAGTACTGAAGCCTTGTTAGGTACAAACAACTAAGTTATGTTGGTGATGTTTCTTCAACTCTTACAAAATAATAGTGCCCTTTCAAATTGGTGATTACTGGTGTGTGTCGCGGCACGGTGGCGCAGTGGGTAGCGCTGCTGCCTCGCAGTTGGGAGATCTGGGGACCTGGGTTCGATTCCCGGGTCCTCCCTGCGTGGAGTTTGCATGTTCTCCCCGTGTCTGCGTGGGTTTCCTCCGGGCGCTCCGGTTTCCTCCCACATTCCAAAGACATGCAGGTTAGGTGGTTTGGCGATTCTAAATTGGCCCTAGTGTGTGCTTGGTGTGTGGGTGTGTTTGTGTGTGTCCTGCGGTGGGTTGGCACCCTGCCCGGGATTGTTTCCTGCCTTGTGCCCTGTGTTGGCTGGGATTGGCTCCAGCAGACCCCCGTGACCCTGTGTTCGGATTCAGCGGGTTGGAAAATGGATGGATGGATGGATGGTGTGTGTCTTTTAATCGTTGTTATGTAAGACAAATGCTTTTGAATGATTTTTTTAAATGTAAGAATAGTAGTATTATTAGATATGAAATAATAAATGAAAAACAAAATTCCCATAATATTACAAAAATTATGCAGATATGTATGAAGTCCAATCAAAAGAAGAATTCACAGGTTAAAAAACTACTTCAGGTCAAAACAAACCCATCAGAGTGAAGGCTGAGACCTCTTCTTAGCCACACAGTTCTGTTTCTCAGTTCTCCCTGTTCCTGCATTTATTTTTTAAGGAATAATGAAGGTCCCTGAACACTGGTGACTCTGTCTGAAACAAAAGCTTTCTTTTTAATATTAGTAAACCCTAAAATGAAATATTACATGTGTATTTTACTATTAACAACTAATTTTATATATTTTCTCCGTTAGTCTAATAATTTCTTTTATAAAAATGGCTGCACACGAAAAATGCTTTCCAAAGCTAAAAATACTGAAATGTTGGCCTGTGTGGTTGGGGGAGAGTCCGATCACTCCAGTTCATCATCAGCATTCTACTGTATACATTTCTCTATTCTTATATTTCATAACTAACTTGAATCCAGCTACACAGGTAGGCTGGCTTGTGTCAAGTACAATGTGTTTCACTTAGTCGGTAGAGGACGTCTACTCCAAATGGTGTGTGCTGTGTTTCAGGTTTTCAACCGAATTTGAGATGTGGTTACTGGGAAAGCCACAATCTCAACAAAAAGATGAATTTACTGCCATGCTCCTGCAACCATAAGAGGACTTTCCCAGCTTTGTGTCATGGAACATCACCCCGATGATAAATACTTCTACCATGAAGAGTTCCACCGGATCAGCAAAGATGTTCACATTTATTGCATCATTCAAATATTGCTCTGCTTTATTAACAAATTATGAAAGAAAATTAACCCTTCTTATAGGGACCCTAAAACATCACTGAGTCCAAGCTTGCCTTCACTCTTTCAGTGTTATCCTCTTCATACCTCATTTGTGACTGTATGTTAACTCTTATGTTGTCCTGGACAGGAAGAATATCATAATGTAATGGTAATTTCTTACTTGAATGAACAAAAAAAGTATGATAAGAGGAGGATCATTTTTAAAAGGTATTATGCTCCATCAATCATCTATTTATTTGCACAATCTACTTAATTCTGATTGAGGGCTATAGACCTATAATGGCAGCATCGGGCATAAGGCACAAGCTCTGCAGGGGTTGGCAGGCCATCACTGAGACAGTCTGTCTAAAAATAAAGTTCCTTGAACCGTTTCAGCTCTGGTGATATGTGAACTTTAAATGTGCATGGTCTAAATATTATTCTCTGTTAGCATTACATTGTTACAGTAAGTATTTAAATTCAGAGAACAAAAGAAATCAGGTTGTCTGCAAAATAAGTATTGAGCTAGACATCTGGGGAGATAAAAATCAATTCCTTTAAAGTTTTTAATCCTAGAAATGAACTTCTAATAAAAAGTATCTCATTTTGTTATTCTATTTGTGTTGCCGTAGAGCCAAAAAAAGAATCCCATTGTTAAACATTAAAGCAAACAGCATGAAATAGGCAACATGACCACATCCTCACCAAATAACAGGAATGCGCACAATCTCTTATTATAATAAATGCACAATTCTACCTGAAATCCAAGTACTTTAATACAGAAATTGTTCAATCAGCTTTGTAACTGCTGTTCTGAATCAGTTTTACCTTTTATAGAAAATCACCAACAGGAGTAAGTTGTCGGGAACTCAGTTGCAAGTAGCTGAATATAAATGATTGTTTTGTCCTGTTTTAGCACAATGTTGTTAACTGAACGCAAATGAATGATACTGTTTTATATTTTGTCTGGCATCCAATTTGTATTCCTCTCATGAGTGAGCAGTACAGGTGTACAAGTTGTGCTCCTTCCGTCCCCAAGGCAACATTTGCTTACTAGGGCTATGCCATCTTTAGAGCTGATATAAATATCTTTGAATATACATGTCACTTATACTGTGTTGGTCCTGTAAACTAAGATTAAACACGGAAAAAGCCCAAAGAAAAAACACTGAAATAATGAGGCATGAGAGTTAGAGATATTAAGTGCTTGCATCCTCCCCTTAAAATCATGAAAATGTAATTTTCCTGTTCTTGACGAACATCACATGCAGTCTGTATTAGAATTGCCAGCAGCATTTTGCTATCATTTGCTATATCTTCCTTTCATTAACATTTTACAGTTTAAAAGATCCATACTTAAAGCAGACAAAGCAAAAGTAATTTGCTATATTAATGCCCAGTGACTTCTATTGTAACATGAAATGTAAGTAAGACCAGGCATTTGATCTCAGAGATAATGTGTAATTTATCAAGAGAAAGCAAAAAGCTACAGCGTTTGATTCGTATTTTAGAATTTTTTTTAATAATCTTTAAATAGGCTCAAAAAATGAAAACAAATGAGGATGTCATATACTGCCACCATCTGGTTGTCCTAGATTTTTACACTGAAAAAAAAGTGCTATTGAAAGCAACACTGACCTCATAATAGTAACCTAACATACAGCGGATTCAATATTTTAGACTCCTTCACTTCTTTCACATTTTGTTATGTTGCAGCCCTGTGATAAAATCATTTAAATTATTTTTTTACCCACATTAAGCAACACTCAATAACCCAGAATGACAAGTCACAACAGGATTTTAGAAATATTTGATAACTAGCAAAATACCCGCGCTTCGCAGCGGAGAAGTAGTGTGTTAAAGAGGTTATGTAAACATATATATAGATAAACATACTGTATATACATAAATATATACATATACACATCCACATATATATACATATATCAACATATATATACACATACACATATATATATATATATATATATATATATATATATATATATATATATATATATATATATATATATATATATATATACACACACATGCAGACACATATACATATATATACATATACATATTTGTATATCTACATATATATACACATATATACATATATATACATATACATATTTGTATATCTACATATATATAAACATATATACATATATATACATATTTGTATATCTACATACATACACATATATCTATCTATCTATCTATCTATCTATCTACCTATATATATATATATATATATATACACACATATATATATACACATACATATATATATATATATATATATATATATATATATATATATATATATATATATATATATAGCTGATTACCCAGTGGATTCGCTCACTGAGTGCAAGAGAAAAAAATAAAATGTATGTATAAAATAAGTTTAATTGCCAAATTTATTTTTCCACAAATAAAGAGCACTTACAATAACATAGAAATCAATATAAACAACATTAACATCATTATCATTTGAGAATATGAAGTAATATATAAGAAGCACATTGCATATAAATATAAATTATTAAACATTAAAATGTTCTTCTATAAAACAGTACCGTGGCTATTCGTTTGTCTGACCAGGATTTTAAATCAGCTGTAGCTCGCAAACCGTTTCACCTATTGACTTGAAATTTGGTACACAGATACTACGTCACGTCTACTATTCGCTTTCCCACACATATGAACACACATATATATATATATATATATATATATATATACACACATACATATACACACACATACACATATATACATATACATACATAGTGCGTTGCAACACGGGCTGTGATTGTTACATGGGAGGGAGAGGACAAATCACAGCTTCCCGCTTTCTAATCGGGCTTGTGATTGCTGCTTTGACGGATGCCCAGATCCCACAGTATTTCCCCTTAGGAGAGGCGTTAGGCAAGTGTAATTGAATAGCGGTGCTGCAAGTTATTACTCTTTTTATCTTTATTTTATTTTATTGTAGAATCAACTCACAGCTGCGCGCACCAGTGCGTGCGTGGCGGATGCGTACGGCTGACTTTTTCATTGTCTACCACCTTCGCTAATCATTCTTGAGGCAGATTGAAGACTTAAGTGCCAGCTTAACTGAAAAATTAAAGAAAACATACTAAGTTTTAAAAAAAATCAGTTTTAACGGGAAAAGTTGCCGACGAAAGAAGAGAAGCAGCGGGACGCTAGGGTCAAGAGCTGCTCATTAAGCAGCAAGCGCATCAACCTCTGAGCAAACGAATGGTAAACGTACAGAGAAAGAGGATAAATACTATGAATGGTCATGTCAAGTGTATTCACTCCACGTTATCGTGCAGTGCGCTGTTACTGGTATTTTGATAAAAGAATCTGAATAACATATAAGAAGCGTATAAATTATTAAACAGTAGAACATTAACATTTAAGAAGTAAAGATACATTGAGTACTACTGTAGTGCTTTCGGGTATAGTACATTTTTTGTTTGCCCATTACATGCATAAATGTATACATTTTTTGGTGTACCTACCCAAGAACACGCGACATGACCCGGCAGTTAAAAATTTATCGCTCCAGCAATTTTAACTCTGTTACAAAGTCATCTAATATGGTATTGCAAACGGCAGCGGGAGCGTTTCTATAAACTCAATTAAAACTTACTGTTTACACCGTGCTTTGAAGATGCATAGTATGCGACACGTGTTTCGCCGTAATTGTGGGCTCATCAGGAGTACACAGTCACTGCACTCCCTTACGGGAATCGATCCTCGGACGTAGAGGCGAAGCCCCTAACGTTGTGCCACGGCGTGAGGTTCGTTCATTTGACAGCATGTAGATCGGGGTAATTACATTGCAGGCATTCGTAGTCTGATTCACAATCTGATTGTATGGGTGGTTACCTACCAGGTAACGCTTGTGGTTGGTGAGCAAGTCGGCTAACTTCTGCCACGGTGCCCTCTTTCAGTTGCGAGAAGCAGATCATACAATGGTTGAAATAGTTTAATATATATAGCAAAATCACCGCGCTTCGCAGGGGTGAATATGGTATTGCAAACGGCACCGTTTCTATAAACTTAAAGTTACGGTTTATACCGTGCCTTGTTTCATATTCTTTTCCTACCTTATCAATTGTGTAATGTGTTTTTTGAACAGGTTTGATTAATGGAAGTGATCACTCCTGCTGCGTTCAGTCACTTCACGTGAGCCACTCTCTTGTGTGATGTTGCGATGTCCACGGGTTTATTTAATGTTAGCTAAGACCCGGCAGTTAAAAGTTTCTCGCTACAGCAATTTTAACTCTGTTACAAAGTGATGCAAACTCTCGTTTATACCTCGTGTCTTCTCATTAAACTTGTATCTCGCGAATATGGCATTGCAAACGGCAGCGGGAGCGTTTCTATAAAGTTAAGGTTACGGTTTACACCGTGTTTTTTTATACCTCGTGTCTTCTCATTAAACTTGTATCTCACGAATATGGTATTGCAAACGGCAGCGGGAGCGTTTCTATAAAGTTAATTTAGACTTACGGTTTACACCGTGCTTTTTTATACCTCGTGTCTTATGAAGATGCTTGTATGCGTCACTCACTCGCTTCTTATTGTTTCGCTGCCTTGTCAATTGTGTAATGAATGTTTTCTTCTGCGCTCTTTGGGGCTCCTCCTTCTTTTCTACGTACTGAGTTCACAGTCAGTTCACGTGATTACGTGGGAGGTGTGATGACGCGACACGCAACTCAGTCTCCTACGGCCATCTTGCTGCCTACCATTACAGTATATGGACAAAAAAGAGGTTCCAGTTATGACCATTACGCGTATAATTTTGAAATGAAAACTGCCTAACTTTTGTAAGTAAGCTGTAAGGAATGAGCCTGCCAAATTTCAGCCTTCCACCTACACGGGAAGTTGGAGAATTAGTGATGAGTGAGTCAGTCAGTCAGTCAGTCAGTCAGTCAGTCAGTCAGTCAGTCAGTCAGTCAGTCAGTCAGTCAGTCAGTGAGGGCTTTGCCTTTTATTATTATAGATTTATTAAGTATCACACTGACACAGGTATTCAGAGCCTTTTCTATGACACTTGAACTTTGGCCGAGGTGCGTCCCATTTTATTTATCATCCTTGAGATGTTTCTATACCATGTTTACAGTCCACCTCTGGTCAATTCAATTGGGTTGGACATAAAAGGTCCCACTGCTGACAATGTGCATCAGAGCAAAACCAGCCATGAGGTTGAAGGAATTGCTGGCAGAGCTTAGAAGCATTCACTGTGGTCAAGGCAGAAATCTGGGGAAGACAAAAAATTACCAGCAGTATGAACTGGGACTGTTTTTCAGTGGTAAGAACTGGGAGTGTAAACTGGGCTGAAGGAATTCTGTTTTTGCTTCGTCATTCTGAGGTATTCAGTTCTGCTTGATTTGGAGAAAAATGAATCTGATGTTTTTAGCACAAGGCTACAACATGAAAATGTGAAAAATGAAGGGGTCTAAATACTTTATGAATCTGCTATATATACACACATATACAGTGCACATATTGTGAGGGACAGCCGGCAGCACAACCCGGCCGGGACACCCAAAGAATGGAAGGATGGGGATGGCAGCTACTTTTGGACACTGCCTCCCCCAAAACGCTAGATAGCAGCTTCCCTGGAATGTAGCGGTGCCCCGGATTCCCGCAGGGCATCCTGGAACCTGGAATTCGGTTTCTCAGCCCTGTTGGTTGCTGTGGGTGCCGCTGGGGGAGCTGTCGAAGGACCTGGGGACTCATCCTTTCCCTATAGCCCGGAAGTACGAGGTAGTTATGAGGAGTACTTCTGGGCTGAAGAAAAAGCCAGTTCTTCATTAGACCCGGAAGTGCTAGCAAGTCACATGATTTGAAGGACAGAAGCACTTCCGGGTCAAGGACTATTTAAAGTGCTGCTGAAGACCCAGCAAGCGAGCCAGAGTCAGGAGGAGGTGGTGGGCAACGCTTGCTGGGACTTGTGGAGGAGAGATTTGTATTGTGTTTGTGCTTGTTTTACTATTATTTACCTGTGCTATTGTGGCTGTGGTGCTTAAGGCATTGTCTTTAAGAAGAAAAGAATATTAAAATACTTCTTGGGACTTTTACTCGGTGTCCAGAGGGTCTGTCTGTTAGGGTTTGTGGTGTGACAGCGACCCCTAGCATTTTACAATATATATATATCATATATGGTAGCAGTATTGATTCTAGCAACTGCATCAGATCTGTGACAATATGAACCATATGAGCGGCTCTATCTGGGCTCACACAAGTCCCTTTAGCTCCTGAGGCATGAGAGAAGACTGCTTGTTCCATTGTAGCATTTCACATTTGTGCCTTTTTATCTTTGCAACACTCCAGTGATCTTTGCATGCCTCATATAGTGAGTACTGGCCAACAAGTAGCTGCATGGTCAATTGTGATGATCTACATGCCTCAGACTTTGATGGAGCCCTCGTCAATCTAAGGGAATTGTTCACTACCATCTAGCGTACCACTATGTGTGACTGAGCATAGCCCACTAACCCTTAAGAGTTCTGCAGTTTGCTAGGCATCTTATTATTCAGTTATTCATTACACCATTTGTGGACACAGCAGCACCAGTATACATGCTGCCAATGGATAGCAAAGGCTGATTCAACAATCTGCCAATTAAAAGAGGTCCAGACACTGGCAACTGTTTTGGCATACCCGGATCTCAATAAACACGTCATCCTGGACGCAAATGCCAGCAACTGGGCTATCAGAGAAGTCCTCACCCAAATGAAGGGAGAGAAAAAGACAACTATGGAATGCACAGGTAACTGGGTTTGGCACGTGTCTGTCTGCATGGAAGCTCTATTTCTTATTTTTCACTAAACATTTGTGTAGTCATGAAAAATGGTTGCAATAGAGGTGAAATAAGGCTGGATTCTTGTATACTTCTCCTACCATGTCTCACCTACCATGATTGCTCCATCAGATGATGTAGCCAGCTTTAGTAAGAGTCATGGCTGTTCCAAACTTTTTATGAAGAAAATTGTGCGCTTGGCAACCTAATCTTCTCCAGATCTCTGTCTCAAGACAATCCGGCCTATAAGCTCTACAAGTGATTCCTTTGATGTCATAGCTTGGTTTTGCTCTGATACACCTTGCCATCTGTAGGACTTTCTATAGATAGGTGTGTGTCTTTCCTAATCATGTGCACTCAGTTGAATTGACTACTGGTGGACTCCATACAAGGCGCAGAAACATCTCAGTAGTGATCAACAGAATGGGATGCACCTGAGCCAAATGTCAAGTGTCACAGCAAAGGGTCTGAATACTTGTGTCAATAGGATATTTCAGGGTTTTTTTTTGCAATAATTTCTAAAATCCTGTTTTCGCTTTGTCATTCTGCGTTATTGAGTTTTGCTTGATGTGTGGAAAAAATTAATTTAAATGATTTTAATAAAACAGACTTAAACATAACAAAATGTGACAAAAGTAAAGGGGTCTAAATACTTTCTGAATCCACTGTATTTGGGAGCAAATAAAATGATTTCCAGTTTGTAGCTCTAATGAACTGGGCACTCTGATTACCATGTTTCCTAGAGTTGTTGGGCCCTCTAATATATAAATGTGTAAATGCGCGTTTGTCCACACCATTGAAGCAATTTCTGCCAAACTTTGCACAGATTGCACATATGTACAGTGAAAGACCACCAGTTAAAGTTTCATTCCAAAATGTAATTGTACCCGTGCCTTATTAGGGATGTATCTCAGAGGCATTTTGGGACATGTGACAGTTACGTTAAGTTGCTTCCCATGGTAGGTTTAGTCAGTGAAATTTTGGTTGGGCGCTAAACTCTTTCTCACAGGGGAAATTTAGGGTCTGAACATGCACTTTATTATATTCTGCAGGTAGGGTGCACTAGAGTATATCAGATGCTGAATGTAGAGGTGAGGACAGGTTTATAAAACAAAATGTTCATCCATTATCATACATTAGTAATGCCCCCTTTAATCTACTTCATGGTTATAATGAAATTTAATTTAACTGGGGACAACAAATGAATAAATCATCAATGAGGCGCCAGTCCACCACAGAACTCACACAAAGTCACACATTTGAGGTCAATTTAGTTTCACCAATTAGGGGTAAAATGGAATCTAAAACAACATTTGAAAAAGTGAAATGGAAATACTGAGCGAGTTTTGAAAAAACAAGAAGTCAGTGTTAAAAACATCAATGTCAACATTGACATTTTTGCTGAATGCTGTCGTTTCCTTGAACATCCCATTCACTCTCTTTACTTTCAAATTGTATAGATTTTTGGTAAAGACTGGTTATTTTGTATTATTTTAACAGTTTTTATTACCTTGGCGTGTTTTCAATGTGTAATTGATTTTGTATTCCAAAATATGGATTTTGCAACAGATTTCTTCTTATTAGTATTTTTGTAGTATGACAGTATTATTTTTTAAATTCTATTCTGTTTGCCAACAATAATGGTAATTTTTCATTTTTTGTGTGTAACAGTTCATTAGGTTTGCTAATTGCTACATTTAAAAAGGTCAGAGAAAATGCTACCAACACATATTGATCCGTTAGGTTTTACAAATCTATATGCAAATACTTGACCCAGTGTTTTTAGATTCATTAAAGGAGAAGCAAGTGGTGGTCTCAGCAGCTCTTCAGCATGCTTATCTTGACATTTCGGCAGCTTGCATTTTATAATTAGATGATCAAAACTGGGGCCACGTGGTAGACTCTGTTTTGACATACAATTCAGACTAGAATTAAAATTTACCTCAATCACCTATTTTTTAATCCACCTTAAAAGATAACAGTATTTTTAATAAAAATACTATTAAGGGATATTAAGTATAAAATTGTAAATAACATGTTTATCTGACAGCAAATTATGCAATATGGTGGATAACTGAATATATCAAGTTTCAGTTTCTAATCATGTTAGCACAATTTGTACACACAAATGACCAAATCATTCCTCTAAACAAGCCCAAAAAATTCTGCTGTTTGTCACCTAAGGTTACATGTATCTTATTTTAAGACTTCAGGAGGACTAATTTTTAAATTTTTCACTAATGAATAAACTATAGAATTGAAAATCTGCACACTTTTCACATCACTTAGGATCACTTGCAACAAACCTGAGTAGTGATGAGCAGACAACACAGTTTGCTTTGCCATGAGTTCGGGAAAATTGCAGAAATGCTCTGGAACTTTGCCTAACATGGCAAAATATTTTGAAGTCAATGGCAAGGGAGAAACTGAAACTTGTTTTGAGTGGATGATAATGGTGCAATGGAAGTGTCCCCAAAGGCTAGGGAAACATCTGCCAACTATGCTGGACTGATTATTTTGGCCAAAAATGTGACCTAAGCTGTGAGGCAGCAGTGCCAACCACTTCGCCACCATGCCTCAAGCTACAAAAACTGCAGATGCAACAATAGCCACCAACAAAAAACAGCCAATGGGCAGAAACTAGCAATAAGTAAAAAAAACGTCCACATAGCGTAGACATTTGTTTTTGTTTCTAATCTGGGCAGGTGACCCAAAGTGTGGAAGGACTGAGGGAGAGAGTATTATCAGGAACGTTTCTTCCTCAGGCCAATAGAGGGCAGCCCCTTTGGTTTCCAGTGGGACCACGGGTTATGAGCATGGGAGCTCAACCCTGTTGGAACCCGTGGCCACCGCCAGGGGGCGCATGGACCTTTCAAGGGCCAAATTTGGTCACGTTTCTGCCACACCCAGAAGTGTGGCTGGAAGAAGCTTGTTAGGCACCTGGAGTCTTTCTCTTTAAAGGAGCCACCTCACTCCATAAGTTGGCCAGAGTTGGGAGGACAGGACAAAACCTGAGCAGGAGTGGAAGTGCTGGAGGGAAGAGGATCGGGGACACCCGGAGTACTTCCGGGTATGCAGCCGGCACTTCTGCCACACTGGGAAGTGCTGATGGAAGATTGCCGGGAAGCACCTGGAGCACATCCGGGTGATTATAAAAGGGGCCGCGTCCCTTCATTCAGGACTTGAGTCGGGTGGAAGCAGGACGAGGACTGGGAGGAGGCAAGGAGGCGGCCTGAAGAGAGAGAGAAGGCATTGTGTGTTGGCCAGGACTTTGGGGACTTGGGGACTGAGGAGCACTAACTTATAAATATGCACTTTGTGAATAAACGTGTGTGGGGTGATTTCAACGTGTCTGCCTGTCTGTGTCCGGGTCATGTTCCACAGCATCTAAGCTCCAAACCCATGGCCCTGCTGTGAGCCGGGGGGTTGCCCTCTCGTGTTTTGGGGAGGTATTGCCCAGAATATGCCATCTCCCCCGGTCCTTCCATCACAGGGGTGTCCTGGCCGTGCAAGGGCCCCAGCCATCCACCATAATGTTGATATTTGAATGCACACTTGCCAGCCAGCTGCAGCCACAATGTGGGTGGGCGCAAATCTTGGCAACATTCCTGACAGACAAAGCACAGCGGGACTATTATGACCTGGAAGAGCAGGCTGCTGAGGACTACCCTACCCTTAAAGGGAGATACTGGCCTGATAGGGGATGACTGCGAACAGTCAGGCCCAGCACTGCAGGGATTGGAGGTGTGACCCTGAGCACCCCTCAAGAGCACAAGACTTCAATTTTGGGGCTTTATGGCTCGGAAGAGAATACTGTGGAGTAGATTGTGGAGACGGTGGCAGCCAACTTCTTAGTCCACACCCTCCTTGAATACCTGCTCCACCCCGTACAAAGGCAACCTTGAGCGGACATGGAGGTGATGGTGGAAATCATCGCTGGGCACCAGATAGCCAGCCAAACTGAGCCCAATGAGGCACCCAGAGATGCTGAGATGCCTACACGGAGGAGGTAATGTTCTTCCCTGCCTCTCTGGTGGTGAACAAGGGCATACAGTGGCAAGCCATAGAATGTGATTGAGCATGGTGAGACAGGTATTGTTTTATGGTTCTGGAAAAGGAACCCTCTTCATGGTTCCTTTTACAAGCATGGCAAGACTAAACAGGCATGTCATCCATGCTCTATAAGATTCCAGCAGCAACATTTCCACTGTTGTGTGTCATTACATCCCATCGGAACAATATGACAGCAATTGAGCCAATCCAACTTGTATTCATGGTGAGACATGGTTGGTGTCCCAAACTTTTCTGGCTGTCTGGAAACCCTGTCATTACCGCTCCCAGCCACAAAAGAAACCTGAAAAGAGAGAGCAAGCATAAAATAAGATTCAAAACAATCCAAAAATCATAATAAATACATAGTACCCATGTTTTTACACAATATTTGGAGTCAGAGTTGCTTCAAGTATGATACTAAGTTTAAACCAAAGAAAGAATAGATTTAAGTTACTCCACTACTTTAATTACCCCTTGAGAGCAGCAACTTTTGCTTTTATGTTTCATTGCAACTGAGAACAGGTTTATCAGGGACCTGCAGGGATTAGAGTTGTTTATGGGTAGTTATTTATCAATTAATACTTTTTTATTTTTAATCATAATTCCTCCTATTTGTTAATTACTTTATATTATTTTTACTCTTTACTTTTAGCCACAGTTAAAGTTGAGCCCAAGGTGTGAAGCCCCCAAATTATGCAGATGTGTTTTCATTCGGGCAAAAGATTCTCCTAATTTAAGTTTCAGGTAAACCTCAGTGCAACTGCTTATTCAGACTAAGTTTTCCGGAATCTTTCCTATTTAGTTTTTGGATTTCAGAGTTGGTCTAGGACAGGGGTCGGCAACCCGCGGCTCTGGAGCCGCATGCGGCTCTTCAGCCTCCTTGTAGTGGCTCCCTTTGGCCTTGAGAAAAAAAAAACATGAAAATGAATAATTGTAAAGGACACATGATACTTCAGCAGGGCTTGAATCGCAGCATTTGCGTGACTTTTATTTTGATAAGTTATTGAGTTTCCTGGTTTGCATAATTAATTGTGCAGTTTGCCGGGAATAGGAAAGGAAAATGGCGACATATGGAGTTAACAAACAAGCACCTCGCTGAAAAGTGAACAAGGTATTAATTTCTCTGTTATATGTAAAACAAATGTTACGAATGTTTATGTTAAGTTATTTATATGCCTTTTATTTGTACTTTGCCTTTTATAGCTCTTACGGTGTGTTTATGAAACAAGGTTACGGAAACGAAAATAAACATTCATAAACCATCAGTCTGAGAGTTGACCATCATTCAGCCGGGGTCGCTACAATAATGGCAATTTCTTAATTTAATTTGTATTTATATATATATATATGTTTATTTACTACCACTACTACTACTACTGTTATACACTTTAACATCTAATTTTTTTATTTATTTATAATTTGTCAACTAAAATATGCGTCACATCTACGTCTATAGCCCTCGCCTTTACCTGCAGGCGGCTTCTGGAGTGTGCGACCCCTGCACTAACCATGAATAAATCCCAAAAAAGAAAAATCTCAGAAGAAAATAGAGTTTAATTCTGCGTGGACAGAAGCATTTGCCTTCACCGCCAACGACGCTGGCTTACTGGTGTGCTTAATATGTGGCGATAAATTATCGAACAACAAAAAATGTAACGTTGAAAGACATTTTCGAAACAAGCACTCAGCATTCACTGAAAAATACCCAAGTGAAGATGAGCGAAAGAGAGCAATTTCGGAACTGCAACGGAAAGCTGAACAGAGCAAACATACTTTCAAAAAGTGGATCACTTCTCCACAGTCAACTACAGCCGCTAGTTTTGTGGCAGCTCAAGAGATCCTAAGGAGGGGTAAGCCATTCACAGACGGAGAATACATGAAAGAATCGTTCATAAAAATATCAGAACATCTATTCTCCGACTGTAAATGTTTTGGCGTAGGATGTTTTGGCGTTTGAGCGCAAGATGACAGTGTTTGCCAGAGATGTTCAGAAAGGTACGCTCTCTCACTTCCCCTCCCTGAGAAAGTTCAAAGAAGCGAACAATCACATAAATTGTGATTATTTCCACAGTACAATTATTGCAATGCAAGCTGCATTTAGTGAAAGATTCAGTGAGTTCAGAAAGAAAAAAAAAACACTCTCTCCTTCCCTGTCACACCCCTGGACATCGACCCATCCCTGCTGAACACGTCCGCATTCACAGGAGTAATTAAGCCCAATCTAGAAATTGAACTGGCCGACATAGCGGATAAAGATTTATGGGTGTCCAAGTTCAAATGCCTGACAGCGGATCTTGAAGAAGTCGCCTGTCAGAAGGCTGCTCTCGCTAAATAGCACAAATGGAGTGATATTGAAAACCTCCCCAAACCCGACAAACTTGTTTTCGACACATGGAGTGCCATTCCTGAAACGTATATGAACATGAAAAAATATGCATTTGGAGTCCTGTCCATCTTTGGCTCAACATACTTATGTGAGCAAGTTTTCTCAAGCATGAACTTCATAAAGTCCATATATTGCTCCCGCCTCACACATGAGAGCCTACAGTCCTGTGTGAAGGTCAAAGTCACATTGTACAGCCCCGACATAGAGATGATCTGCAGCGAACTTCAGAAACAGAAGTCACTTTAAACAGGTGAGAACAATAGCATTTAATAGGCTATTATTTTTCAGAAAAAAAAACACATTCATTTCAGACCCGGAGCTGATGTAGGTTTTTTTGTATGTTCAGGTGCTTCAGTTGATTGCTGGCTGAGCGGGAAACCTGAAGAGGATGAGAGCATACTGAAATGGAATTTTATGATTACTTTTTTAAAGCTGCTAAGCTACAGCTAAATGTTTTATTTATATTAAAGTGGGCAAGTTTTTATTTTAATTTTACACAGGTATAGGAAGGACTCAAATAAGCCTGCATAGTTCAGTTTAATTTATTTCAAAGTAGGCCTACACACGTACACTGCACTTCTGTTTGTTGTATTCTGTGGTTGTAACATGTAAAATCTAAAAAAAGATTAAAACTTTTAAAAGTTTATAAGCTGTGTTATGTTTTGCGGCTCCAGACTGTTTTTCTTTGGAGGAAGAGGGGGCAAAATGGCTCTTTTGATAGTGAAGGTTGCAGACCCCTGGTCTAGGAGATGTGTGTTTAAAATAACAAGGCATAAATATTTATTTAGACAAGAAATCAGGAGATGAAACATACCAAGTGAAAGTTCATAACCAGGAATGATTTCCATCTTTTTCTAAAGGCAAAGTCTAAATCAGAAACTAAAAGAAATAAGAAAAAAAAAAAAAAAAAACAAGAACTCTTTATAATAGAGGTAAAAAATGAAGCAAAGAAAAACTGTACCCTAGAGTGATTCAAGTCAATCTTGATGACCTGGGAGTATACAGTGTGACTTTTTAAACTGTTATTCAAAGAAGATGCATAACGGTGTTCTCTCAGTTGGTAACAATATGGATTCCAAAACTGGAAAAGTGATCAAGAGAGTGGGAACTTCTCAATCTCTTATTTGACAATAAGGTAAATAATATACTGTAGTGGAGCTTACAATGTGTCATTAGTACTGTAGACCATCAGTTCCCAAACTGTTCCAGTCATGAAACCTTTCAGAAGACATTTTTTTTTTTATGCGGAACCCTAACTCTATCCCTGATTTTTACTAAGCATTGTGAACCCACAATGTACTTCCTTCTTTCATCTACTCATTGCCTGATTGTTTTGCGTAACATATCCATAGTAGGTTTGGAAATAAACAGTAAACATTTTAAATATAACCACAAACCTTTATTTTAGTACAAGAAAATATTGAAAATAACCACAAACATTTATTTTGGTACAAGGAAATATTGGACTTGCATCTAGTGTGATGAATGAAATTGTTTAATTTTTGTATTTAAAATAGTTTTGAAATTGGGCTTTATATCCTACAGCTGAATATATAAATCCAGGGCGGCATCTAACTTACTCCTAAATTTGTCTTTGGTGGAAGCATAAGCTGAAAAGCCTGATTCACATCGATAGGTGGACACAAAGGGGAGCAGAGCTTGGATAGCCTTTTCGGCTACTGACAGGTATATGTCTATCAGTCCTAAGTCCTAAGATTTTCATACTTTTGCAGACAACATATGAGGTTTATTTTGGTTGACAAATGGGTTTTGCATCACTTGATGTCCCTGTTGGTATCTGGGAAGTACTCCGACAGGGATTTCACGAGGTTCATTAAATGCTCACAAATGTTTTTATGCACATCAGCTTCAATTTCTAACTCATTTTTGCTCAGAAACTGGGCTAGGAGAGGAAAGCTCTCAAAGTGTTTTTCATTTACACATTCAGTCCAAAAGTTTAGTCTGGTTTTCAAAGATGTTAATTTGTCTCTCACTGTGAATGTGGTTTCCCGAATATGTCAACAAGGTAAGCACTCGCTTGAGCCAATTCTGTTTGTTTGCTAGGCACCGAATGGTCCTCGCCTATGAAGAAAACCAGAAGCTTGTTGTGCGGCTCAGAAATCCTAGCTGGGACTTTACCTTTTGAAAGCCATCTAACACCTGCATGAATTGGAAGTGATTTCTTCCCATTTCTTCACAGGCCTTTGCAAGACATCTTGACTGGAGTGGGTGAGACTGTACATAATTGACAATTTTTACAGTCTCATTAAGAGCATCCTTTAAGTCAGATGGAGTGTTCTTCGCCACAAGGGCATGCCAATACAAGATACAATGACTAATGGTACAATTTGAAGCTACATTTTTTTATTCTTGATTCCATCCCTTTCAGATTTCCCACTATCACTACAGCCCCATCACTGAAAAGTTACCATACCTATCCCAATCAAGATCATGTTTACGCATGTAACAACTGATTTTAAAAATTTCTTCCCTGGTTGAATTTGTCCTCAGAGGTGTGCATAGAAACAAATCTTCTTAAATAGTTTGTTCGAACAGTTACCTCACGAAAACAAGCAATATCGCAAGTCTGGTGACATCTGTACTCTTGTCCAGTTACACTGAAAATGTTTTATAATTTTTCAGTTTCTTAATTAATTAATCTTCAATATTGTCTAAGATTTTATGAATACGGTTAGACACCGTGTTGTTAGAACATTGGACTGCTGAAACTTTTTCGCCACCTCCCCTCCAAGCATGCAACTGACTATTTCTTTCACACATGGTTTGATGAGATCTTAAGACTTTAGGGCTTTTCAAAACTAGACTTGATGTTTTTTAGAAGAATTAAGTGGATTTACTGGCAAACTTTGATGGGCTGAATGGCCTGCTCTCGTCTAGATTGTACTAATGTTCTGTAATTGTATATGGTTTCCCAGCTAGGGTGATCCTGTAACTTAAACGGTGCTTCAGTTGCATTTTCATTATCAGTCTTTGCATATTTCTGTAAGCAAGAAACAGCGGCCTCTTCAGACTTCCATTTTGGTTTTTTAAAAAAAACAGACGTCCTTTTCCTTTAGATACGATTGGTTTTGTTTCCAGATGTCGTTTCAGCTTAGCAGATGCCAAGGAACTGTTAAGTAGGATTTTGTTGCAAATGACGCATTGCCTGTCTGGGTGTTCTGTACTACCAATTCATTTTAAAATCTGTTTTAAATTAGATTTTTGAGATTTTTCGTGCTTACGCGGAACCCTAGGGTCCCACAGAACACAGTTTGGGAACTGTTGCTCTAAACCCTGCTATGATTCCTGTTGCCCCTTAAGTACCATTATTCTCTAAACACTGATGGATAAATATTAATCTTTCAAGTTGCCTTGCAGCCAAAACCTCCCTCACATGATAAAGCAGTTATAATTATGACTCAATGGTCACTTGCAATGCATTCATAATGGTTGCTATTATGACAATAAATAATATCTTTAGTACAACACGTTTAAACATTTTGTCAGAGAAACATGTTGCATATACTAACGTACATTTATTGTAACATTTTAATGACAATATGATTATAGTCTAGTAAAAATGAACAAATAGAGCCTTCTTAGACTCTGGCATTTGTTCTAGTGAAACTTTTCAGTTAGCAAGGGATTGTATGTGAGCTACTGTGTTTAGAACATGGCTGCTGTTTCAATAAACCACCAGATGTCACTATTTTCAAGCTCTGAAACTTTTGATTTTTTTCAGGCACATCAGGAAGAAGCCTCAAAAGTTTCATGGGGCTTTGTTGCTCATTACTAATTCTTGAAATTCATTGGGTTAAACATTGACATTATTACAATTAATTGGTTTGGGGTGAAATCAGACATATACAGTTATGCATGCAGAATGTGCTTCACTAAACAAGATCACAATTTTGCCAAACAGTTCGGAGATTATGTTTATGTAATCAATACTACAAAAACATTGCAGGATAGATGATTGTAAAGCAAAAAATGTGAAGGATACATTATCTAATGCCCCCGTCTTCACTGAAACAAGTGATGATAAAAATTTCCAACTCCATCACTTATTGGTTTTCCAGTAATGAATACTATGCGAGGAGTGTGATTTAGAGGTACGCTATATGGACAAAAGTATTGGGATGCCTGACCATTACACCAACAGTGACTTTAAATTATAGTCAAAAACTTTGACTTTAATATGGAGTTGGTCCCCCCTGTAACTAGAACAGCTTCCACTCTGCTTGAAAGGCTTTCCGCAACATTTCAGAGTGTTTCTGTGGGAACTTGTGCCGATTCATTCTGTAGAAGGTCAGGTACTAATGTTGGACAAGAAGGCCTGGCTCGCAATCTCTGTTCAAGTTCATCCCAAAGGTGATCAGTGTGGTCGAGGTCAGGCCTCTGTGCAGGCCAGTCAGGTTCTTTCACACTGAACTCATCCAGCCATGTCTTTATGGACTTGCTTTGTGCATTGGGGCACAGTTATGCTGGAATAGAAAAGGAACTTCCCCAAACTTTCCACAAAGTTGGAAGCATAGCGTTGTCCAAAATGTCTTGGTATGCTGAAGCATTACGACTGCCCTTCACTGGAAGTAAGAGACCTAGCCCAAACCCTGAAAAACAGTCCCACGAACATTTCCACTTTTGTCTGTAAGCCATGTTTTACTGTGAATTCTATGCACGCCGTTATGCATGAGGCCCCAGATACATAAATCTATGCGTATGCCAACTTCCATGTTCTTCCGCTACATAAATTCCGGTCAGCGTGAAAAGTAATGCGCATGCACACGCCTGCTGCCACTACCCTGAGGTCCCAGGTCTTTATGGTCTGTATATTTGCCACCCAGAAATAAAATTGAAAGTTAGGTAGTGCCATGCCCCCTTCTAGTTTAGGTTGTTGTAAAGTCACCCTTTGGATGTTTAGAATTCCAAATAAATTACATTATGATTGAATCTTAATTCTTAAAAAATTATTTGCTAATGCATATGGGGATAGTTTGAAATAGAAAAAGAAGCTTGGGAATGATCTTCACCCTAATAGTGTTGATTATACCTGCTAATGTGCAATAGAGGGTGAACCATCTATTCACATCTTGTTTAATTGTTTCCAGCAAAATTTTGTTGAAAAAGAGCTTTATATTTACTTTTGATATTTACCCCTAGATATTTAAATCAATCTGCTCAGATAAATAGGAAGGTGTCCAGTCTAGTATTGTGTGCTAGAGAATTCACTGGAAAAAGGACAGTTTTATTCAAACTAATTCCAGATGTCTTTTGAAAATCCACTAGTGCTTTTAGGACTGCTGGCATTGAATTTTGTGGGTCAGATATATACCATACAATATCATCTGCATACTGTATAATAATATTTTCTGTTTAAGTCCTTCTCTGGAAATCTCCTTTATCTCTGATGCAGTTCGAAAGTAAACAGCGAACCACTCAATGGCGACTGCAAAGAGAAATGGTTTAAGGTTTCTTTATTTAGTCATGTTTACACAAGAAAACATGAAATTTGCCTTCTCAGTTGCATCTAATAACAGACAGAATGAAATAAAACAGACAAATAGAAACAAGAAAGGTTAAGGTAAGGCAGTTCGATAATACATACTGTATTTACACCAAAAAAAAAAAAAGGTTACAGGATATATATCAAAACCTTAATCATTATCTCCGATATTTCTTATTGAAAAGTCATATGGCACTAGGAAGAAAGGAGTTCTGGAGCGATTTGTGTGGGTTTTTAAAGCGACTATCCTTCCTGATTTACTGAAGCTTAGTTCTACATGTAATAGATGTCTGTCATCAGTTGAGATGATTTCCAGTTTCTTTAACATTGCCCTCTGACACACACTAGTCAAATCATCTACATCAGCCCCAATAACTTTAGCTGCATACTTCGTAATCTGCTGGAGCTTTTTTGAATTTTGGTTTGTCAGACTATTAAACCAGGCAATGAAACTGAAAGTGATCACAGACTGGATCATACTGCGATAAAAGGACAACATGAGGTCCTTGTCTACTTTAAACAGTCTCAGTTTATGGAGGAGAAATAAGCGCTGGTTGCATTTAGAGAATAATTTTGTTGTATTTGTATTCCAGTTAAGATTTTTATCTAGGTTAGTTCCCAAGTATTTATATTCAGTCACTATTTCTACCTCCTCTCCCAGAATTACAATGGGTGAACATACAGATTTCTGTCTCTTAAAATCAAATATCATTTCTTTGGTGTTTTTTACATTCAGAGTGAGAGAGTTTTTATTGCACCAGTTTACCATACAGTCCACTTGATTTAGATAGTGGCTTTCATCCTCCCCAGATATGCGTTGTATGTGCATGGTGTCATCAGCATACTTGATAATGGAGCAGTGGTAATTGTTCTGTCTCAGGTCACTTGTGTACAGAGTAAACAGTAATGGTGATAAGACACACCCCTGTGGACTTCCTGTGTTTGAATGAATGACTATTGAAAAAGTGTCCTGTACTTTAACTGTCTGTGAATGATTTAAAAGAAAGTTCTGAATCCATAGTGTAATAAATGGGTTTACATTCATACTGTTCAATTTCCCAATCAGTATATGAGGCTGTATAGTATTGAACGCTGAAGAAGAATCCAAAAATAGTGCTCTGACATATGAACCAGGCTGATCAAGAAAGGTGTAGATTTGATGTAAGATAACAAGTAGAGCATCTTCCACACTTCTGTTTGCCCAATAAGCAAATTGATTGTTGTCTTGAAAAGACTTTGTCTCTGTCTTTAAAATGTTTTTCACCAAATGTTCAAAGCATTTCATTGGAATAGATGTAAGTGCCACTGGTCTGTAGTCATTTAACATTAGAATTACCAGAGCCTACGAAAAAACGCGTAGATCCGGCCCACCTTAAATCAGTTCACACCTCTCCGCCAGCATCCTTTGTCCTCTAAAATGTGCTGATAAAGACAAGCTGCCAGCAGCCGGCTATTCCATCCCCCCTCCGACTTAGAACGTGCACGAACTTCTCCCAGCTCATGCCTTGATTGATTATCTGGGAGTGAAGTGGAGTTTTAGAGTGGAAATAATAGATGGTTATTTGGAACACACGCATTTCATGCGTGTTCCGTTTCTACAGTAATCTGTGTAAACACATTGTTAAAACAGAAACTTTTTCATATTTTAGTAATAAATGTTACAAAATGTAGGCATAAACTATAGAATGTGTAAAGCCCGAGTTCCAAAGATCAAATAGACACTTTCACAAAAGCTTCAAGGATGCTACACTAGTTTCCATGGCGTAGCGTGGTAAGATTTGCCTCTCAGACCGAGTAGCTTTTCTCTGCCTCACAGACTTGAGTTCGATTCCCCGCTAGGGATAAAGTGTTGCTTTTTTTTTCTTTTTAACCTCAAACGGACATAAAATTTATAAATTGGTATGCACTGTCAGTTAATGAGATCGTTATATTTTCATGTGGGATGCTCCTTTTAAAATATTTTTTTAACAATTGAGACTGCAATTAACATGAACAACTGTCCTTGTAACTTATTTTTAAGATCCATAACACACAGACAGACAGAGCACTGCATAATAGAGAGACAGACAGGCAGAGATATATAAATAAACAGGGAAGGCACATGTACTGAAAGAAAAAAAAGATCAACATGTGCGTTGTTCCTGCTGCACTGAATAAGCTCACGCACTCTAACACCCCCCCCCCCCCCCCAATCTGACTCTCTAAGTAACAGCACAAGTACAGACACAGTACAGTAAGTCCGTTTGAGGTTAAAAAGAAAAAAAAAGCAACACTTTATCCCCAGCAGGGAATCAAACTCAGGTCTGTGAGGCACGGCAAAGCTGCTGCGCTCTAAAAAGCAAATCTTAGCGCGATACGCCACAGAAACTGTTGTATCATCCTTGAAGCTTTTGTGAAAGTGTTTATTTGATCTTTGGAACTCAGGCTTTACACATTCTATAGTTTATGCCTACTACATTTTGTAACATTTATTACTAAAATATGAAAAAGTTTCTGTTTTAACAATGTGTTTACACAGATTACTGTAGAAACGGAACACACATGAAATGCGTGTGTTCCAAATAGCCATCTATTATTTCCACTCTAAAACTCCACTTCACTCCCAGATAATCAATCAAGGCATGAGCTGGGAAAAGTTCACGCACGTTCTAAGTCGGTGGGGGGATGGAATAGCCGGCTGCTGGCAGCTTGTCCTTTATCAGCACATTTAGAGGACAAAGGATGCTGGCGGAGAGGTGTGAACTGATTTAAGAAGTGATTTAAGGTGGGCCGGATCTACAAGTTTTTTCGTGTAATTCTAGTGTTAAACAGCTTGGCCTAGAAACCGTAGATACAGGCGTAATGATTGATTGTTTCCACAGATTAGGTACAATACCACAGGTCAGAGACCAGTTAAAAAGCAAATGAAAAACTGGAGGGAGCTGCTTAAAGCAAGACTTTAAGAGCCAACCTGATATGCCTTCTGATTGCACTGCACTGTTTGTTTTGGCCTGCCGCAAGCCTTAGGGGAACTCCCTGTTAAGTGCCGCATTCTAATAATAATAATAATACATTTTATTTATATAGCGCCTTTCCCATGCTCAAGGCACTTACAGAATATAATAAAGAATACAATACAATACAATACAGTTTATTTTTGTATAGCCCAAAATCACACAGGAAGTGCCGCAATGGGCTTAATGAATGGCAGTGTATACAATATATAGCATTGTACAAACCAGATAAATAAATAAAGAAGATTAAGACAGTGAATTCTGAAAAAAAACCAGACAACATAATTGATGGCATAGAACACACACACATACAGGTTACATGAGCATCTTGACAGAGAGGTAAACTGAGAGAAGAGTGATAAAGTCAGGTAGAGCTAAAAGCCTTCCTGAACAGATGAGTTTTGAGTTGTTTTTTAAAAGAATTCGTGGAGTCAGCTGACCTGATTAATTTCAGTAGGTCATTCCAGAGTCTGGGCGCTATACAGCTGAAGACCCTGTCACCCATGGAGTGTAGATTAGTGTGGGGCACAACAAGATTGTCAGAATCAGAGGACCTTAGTGGGTGGGCAGGCACATAGTGATGGAGAAGGTCACTGATGTAGTTTGGCGCGAGGTTATTTAAGACTTTGTAGGTTATTAGTAGGATTTTATATTCGATTCTGTAAGACACAGGGAGCCAGTGATGACAGAGCAGGATGGGTGTGATGTGCTCGCTGCTGCTGGTTCGAGTAAGGACTCTTGCAGCTGAGTTTTGAATAAGCTGGAGCTGTTATATTAGATTAGAAGGGGCACCTGCCAGTAGGGAATTACAATAATCAGTGCGGGATGTGATAAAAGCATGGACAAGTTTCTCAGCATTAGAGAAGGAGAGGAAGGAGCGAACACGGGATATGTTACGGAGGTGAAAGTAAGAAAGTTTCTTAATGTGATTTATGTGGGTGGAATAAGTGAGGGAGGAATCAAAAATGACACCAAGATTTTTTACAATAGAGGCAGGCCTGATGAGATCACCGCCAAGATAGACTGGGAAGGAGCTCATTTTATTAAGTTGCATTTTAGTCCCAATTTGCAGGAGTTCAGTTTTATTGCAATTTAATTTTAAAGAGTTCTGCTCCATCCAGGTTTTAATTTTCACTAAGGCAGGTTGTGAGCTGAGAAAGCTGTGATGAAGTTCCACTTTTAACATTGAAGTAGAGCTGAGTATCATCTGCATAAAAATGATAACCCAGTCCATAGCTACAGATAATATGGCCAAGAAGAAGCATGTAAATACAGGAAAGCAGAGGACCGAGGACCGAGCCCTGAGGAACTCCTTGTGTGACTGGCGCTGAGCTGTATCTGCTGTTGCCAAGACTAACAAACTCTTGCCTATCAGTCAGATAGGACTTGAACCACTGGAGGGCAGTGCCAGAGATACTCAGCATGTTCTCCATTCTGGACAGTAGGATGTCATGTCTGACAGTGTCAAATGCTGCACTGAGGTCTAACAGAATTAATATGCTGGTTTGTCCAGAGTCTGCTGCCATAAGCAAATCATTGGTTACCCGTAGCAGAGCAGTTTCACAGCTGTGCCGCACCCTGAAACCAGACTGAAAGGGTTCCATCAAATTATTAGAGGTTAGGTAATTGGTGAGTTGGGAAGCTACAATACGCTCAAGAACTTTTGACAGGAAAGGTAAGTGGGAAATAGGCCAGAAATTGTTAAGATTGTCAGCATCAAGACCAGACTTTTTTAACATTGGGGTTACAGAAGTAATTTTAAAAGTGAGCGGCACAGAGCCAGTGTCAAGGGATGAGTTTATTATTGTTGTAACAGTCGGGATTATGGCATGAAGGCAGGATTTAAGTAGTGTGGTGGGGATGGGGTCCAGTACACAAGTAGTCGGCCTCATCTTACAAAGCAGGTTATTAACAAACGCAGATGTGACTGGTGAGAACTTAGAGATGGAGCTGGATGGAGTGGGAAAACGGGGAGAGATATAAACAGATGATGTATTTATGTTAGTTGGATTATTTAGATCGTTAATTTTGTTGCGGAAAAAGTGGAGGAATTCCTCACAGACTTCAGTAGAAGAGGTAGTTGGGCCAGATGCGGGTTCGAGTAGTTTATTAACTACAGAGAACAAAACCCTTGGGTTATCATGGCCACTTTCTATTATTCTGCCGTAATGGATGTTCTTGGCAGAAGTTAGTGCTTCTCTGTAAGCTCTTTGGTGGTCAGAGAAAGCCTGGATGTGCACGGTGAGGCCAGTCTTACGTGACATTCTCTCAAGGCGTCGGCCAGCTGCTTTCATAGATCGCAATTCTGAGTTATACCAAGGAGCTGAACGTTTAAAGGAAACCTCCTTATATTTTAAAGGAGCTGTTTTATCTAATGCTGAATGAAAGGCTGAGTTAAAGTGGTCAACAAGACTATCTAGTGTTGATGGAATAGCTGAAGACAGTAAAAGATCAGAAATGGATCCAGAAAGGATAGAGGGACAGATATTTTTAAGGTTTCTGTAAGAAATTTGTCGTTTATAGGTAAGAGGAGGGAAAGGCAGTGAAACAGTGAAAAATACTGCTTTATGGTCAGAGAGTCCCAAATCAGTGCTGTAAATGTTGGCAACAGATAGTCCAGAAGTGCAGATCAGATCCAATATATGACCGCCAGAGTGGGTTGGAAAATCAACATGTTGTGTCAAGTCAAAACAGTCCAGTAAGGATAGGAATTCATTTCTCAGTTTAGATGAGAGGGTGTGTCAATATGGATGTTGAAATCACCAAGAAGGATAATTCTCTGAGAGTAAGAGCTTAGGTGGGTCAAAAGTTCAATCAGATCGGATAAGAAGGATGCATTGTATTTTAGGGGACGATAAAGAACAATGAGTGAGACAGGACCTGATTTCGTTATTAGTTTAAGAGCCAGGCACTCAAAAGACAATGGACAGTCAATTGGAATTCGTTTAATGTTTAAGTCTGCTCTGACAATTACTGCAAGCCCACCGCCTTGTCTTAAGCTGCGAGGCTCTGTGTGGAAAGTGAAACCAATTGGAGTCGCCTCTGTGAGAGACGCAAATTCGTTTGGCTTTTGCCAAGTCTCCGTTAAACACAGAATATCAAGTTTGGTGTCAGTGATGAGTTCTGACAGCACCAATGCTTTGCCATTAAGAGACCTCGAGTTAAAAGTGCAATATTAGTTAATGAGGCTTCTTTTTGCACAGAGCCGTGATTAGGGTTTATTTCCACATAATGTAAATTTGGCACACTGACACTTCTATTTCCAGGGACGGTGTATTCCTGAGCAAATGCTGCCGGTGGTCTTTTCCTTCGCAGCCCGGCGGTGGCGACAACCTGACCCGCGATGTATATATTTCGGGCGCTGCAAAATACCGGCGTCTTTTAGGATGTTCCAGTCAGACCATTTGCTCTGGACAAACTGTTTAATAAGAAGGAGTTTGTCATGAGAGTATTTTAGCATGATACTGGGCAATACTTATCTGAATAGCAGTGGAGAAGCAGCACAGCACAGCGGAACCGGTAGGACAGGCGGGTGTGGTAGCATAGGTGAGCGGCGATAGCAAGCAGCAGAAAGCATAGCAGGAGGAGGTAGCAGGATTTGGAGATTCCAATACACAGCCACAAACAGTAACACTTGTTAATTTCAGGCGTGATCGTCCCGGAGCCAAAAGCCATATTAGTATGAACATCAGATCAGTTCCCAGTCGTAGAGTACTGTAAGATGAAACAGGAGCAGATCAGCATAGCAAATTTAATATAATCACGGAGACAGATCATCCCGAGGTCCTAGATTGCCAGGTACAAAGAAATGTTCGTAGGTTCTCGCCCCGTGATCCACAGACTCAGCTGTTCCCAGTCAAAGTAGAGTCCATAAAATCTGTAAATATTAAGCCAAATCCATACAAATCGAGTCAGCTGTATCCACGAACTATACGTACAATAAAAGAAATAAAACAAGCGTAAGAAAGTGTAGAATTTAGGCGAATTTTGTGAAAAGTGTTGTTAACAGGGAGGAGCGGCAACAACATCTGTGCACCAGTGTCCCCTCACCTGCAGCTATTCATCTATTCATTATTGTTGTAGTCTAAAATAATGTTGCTAATACGAACTGAGTCTTGTGGACTAGTATAGAGTAGTTTGATCCATGCACATATGTTTGGGCTGAATGCAAATTTGTGCAATTTGGTGAATAGGTAGTCCCTTTCCACCAACTCAAATGCATAGTCTGCATCCACAGATGCATTACAGTTAAGCTCTATGATCAGAGGGGCGTGGTCGGAGATAACAATAGCATCGTACTGGCACAATTTGATAATACACAATAGGCATCAATTCTTGAGTGATGAACTTGTGAGAAGTAGGAATATGCTGTAAAGTTAGGATTTAAAAACCCCTATGGATCTGATAAGTTCAGATTCATTACAAACTGTGCAATTATTTTTACAGTATTAGATGTTACCGCAGCTGTAGCTGAAGACCTATCCAGGTCTGGATTTAAAAACACAATTAAAGGCTCTGGCCATTATAATTTTATGAATCTTCATAGTAGGAATAGATGCCAATACATTTTGGATAAAATTTATATCAAACATTTTGGGTGCATAAATATTTATCAGAATCACTTTAGTAAATAAATTGCCCATCACCATGGCATATTGCCTTTCAGAATCACATATTTTATCTGACACTACAAATGGGATAGTTCTATGTATTAAGATTCCCACATTCCTAGTTTTCTTTGTATAACCAGAGCGAAAAATTTGGTCAATCCAATCCTTTTGCAACCGTAAGTGGTCCTTACTTATTATGTGAGTCTCCTGTAAAAATACTATCTTGGCCTTTAAACCTGTTAAGTGAGTGAATTCTTTCTTTCTCTTTAATTTATGATTGAGACCTTTGACATTCCAGCTCACTAAGTTCACTGTTTGATCATAAAAACTATTGCTTCTGAACTTTTGTTTACATTTTGTTTCTTAAGTTAAAGTAATACATTTTTTACATATGATAGTTTTGTCCTAGACTTCATATTATTGCCAGGTGTTATGACTATGAAGCTTATTGTTGTGTTGGCATTAATGGTTATTGGGGTACAAAGGATAAATAAGAAATAGTAAAGCTCTCTCAGGAGGTATTAGCTGCAGTTGACAGTGGGAATGAAAGGGCCATGCTCAGTTCCATTAATCCTCCTGAAATCAACGAATCCTCCTTGCCTGCCTCCATTGCAGTTTCGCTCCCACTTTCACTTTCACCTGGAGCAGATGCTGCAGCATCAGGTCCTGGCAGATCAATTCCTTCACCCGTCTGTTCCAGGTCAGTCTCTTGTTGGCCATACTGTGACCTTGAGTGACTTTGTCACATCATACTCAAGAAGACTGCAGGCTGCAATCAGTGTCAAGGGTACTTTCAACTAAGCAATATGTCAATGTTATATTTTAGTTTTTTTTTTTATTATTTCTAATACATTTGCAAACATTTGTAAAATCCTAATTTCACTTTGTCATGCTGGGATGTTACTTATGTGGGGAAAAATAATTTAAATGATTTTAATACAAGGCTGCAAAAGAGCACAATGTGAAAAAAGTAAAGGGTATCTGAATATTTTCAGAATCCATTGTATATTTTTGGTAAGAAATAGAGAGTGCCATTATAGATGGAGTAAAGTCCACTAATTAGAAGCTACAAGCATGTTTTTCATACTGGCCTTTGGCCTTCCCTTGCTTATTTTTTTTTTTATCCTGTTTTTCTTGAGGTTTCTTGACTATATTTACATATTATAAATATTGCACTTCTTGTGAGCTATGTTTATTATTTATTATGACTATTCCTGTTTTGACTTTTTATACAGTATATGGGGCATGTACAGTACGTTGAATGAAGCATTCAGAGGATATACTGAATTACTTGAAACCATGAGCAAAAGGGCTGTTCTAGTTTACATCTGTAATGCATCATGCCTTCTTTTGGACATTTCCTAGGTATTTTTAGATGTTCTTATTATATTACATAATATTTTAAATTTCAGGTACTTAGTGTAACATGGTAGGCACACTTTAAATTGCACATTCAAAACCATGTTTTGTAAAACATGTTGTATAATTTGGCACATGTAGTGTTACATTTTACTTGCACAGGTTAATTCTTCCATCTAATATGAATTTACTGACACAAATGTCTGAAACCTATTTTGATGTATAAAATGTGTAATATAACTCTAAAGTAGAAGAAATTAGTCAAAAAAGGTGCTGAGATAGAGTAACCGCCAATTCTATACCTTTCAGAACTGTATCATGTACTAGCCCATACTTAGTAATCTTTACGCATCCCAGATTTTAAATATAAAGTTATTTTACAAACCACCTGTCATATCAGGTTGAATTGAAACAGAAGTAAAATCTAACAAACCATTTTTTCACTTTTAAATTTTCTTTGTTTTAGGGCAATTGACTTGTTTTCATTTAAAGTTATGAAAAGTGGTCGGTGTCCTAACATTCTTGATTTGCAATGCTAATTATATTGTCTACATTGCAGTAATATATGACCAATATAATAGTGTAGCTGTGTAGGATCTTATTATATGTTTATGGAGTTGTCATATTTGTGAATAGGGTTAAATAAATATAAAAATATTGTCACACATATGTTTATGGGACAGTTTTAGTTCTTGTATCAAATTGACAATACCACCCTGAGGCAAGAGGTGGTGCTGTCAGACTTATGCCTTTCCCATCCTTAGGACAGATGACCACCCAAAGCAAGACCCATGATGTCACTTCTGTTTCCACAATTAACTCCACCTCTTCCTCCAAATGACTTCAGAAAACTCGGCTGCACCCAGGACCTGGCAGCCTGAAAAAAAATTGCTCCTGCACCAGCTTATGCTAACATAGTACTACTTTTTTCACCATACAACATAATGGGATCACTTACATGCCCCAAACCTTTAATTTATAGTCAGTTACAATATATGGATGCAAATAGTTTTGAGATGGTATGGTATAACCTGAAGAATGTTGCTCATTCAAGGAATCCCAGAGTTATCATTAAACTGGAATATTGCAGTAGGGAGAAATGGTCTGAAATTCAATTGTTGTACAAGAACAATCATCAGCTACTAGATATGTTTCATCAAGGTTAACACTGGTAGAGGAGGTCTTACTAGTTACTAAATAATAAAGTGAACACAATTTTTCTAGCCTGGACTGTGAATGTTTAAACAATGTGTTTAGTATTCACGAGAAGAGAAGAATTTATTTTTAAAGCACGTTAATAACAACATCAGGGCTGACCAAAGTGATGTACAATAAAACCCAACATATAAGACACACAATAACCAAAAGGGTAAAACGAAACAGAAACATTAAAGCTGAAAAAAAATTTCATAATAAAAAAAGTACACAAATAGTCAACTAAGGTCCCAGTCAACATCTCACACTGGGTCAAAGGCCAGGGGGTATTAATATGTTAATAGTTTAATCAAATGGAGTTTATTATTGTGACTTATGAAACGTAGGGAATTCTAAAAAGATAGCAAACTTTTTCTTGTGACTCTGTGCTTTTTAGTAGGTAAATGCACATTTTAACAAAGAGTAGTTACTCATTGAGACAAATGTAAAATGTACAATATTCTGCTTTGTGGAGCTTTGCCAAGTCACTTCAAGCACCAAGGTTTAAATTGCAGCCCATGCTCTAAATGAGTTTTAGCACTTCCCCCTGGTTGTATGTTTGTATTCTTAAAGTGCTCTAGGCATCTCTCAAGTACAAATGATGTGGATATCAGGCGCACTGATGGCAACAATAAATTGTTCTGACTGAAGTGTGTGTTGGTGTGTGCTACACTTGATCCTGCCCAAATCCCTATGCAACCCTACACTGGAAATAATGGGTTTGCATAATAAATTTCATGATATGTTAATGTGATTTTTGAAAATAATAAGTTGTAGGAACTAAATGTGGTCATGGAAGGCCATTTCATCACTGAGCAAACCCACTAACAAATGCACACTCATTTCTCTCAGGTCAATTTATTTGGAAGTTTTTGGAGCTGGGAGGAAACTGAAGTAGCAAACGGAAGTCCATATAGAGGTAAACTCCACAAAGACAGTGAACAGGACTTGGATTTCAACCCAACCACTGCCCTCCCAGGAGCAAATTATATACTACCATCTACCACTCTATTTACTAAACTAGTTTTGGGAAGTGGTAGCCTATGTCATGCAGAACATTAATACCTCCAAAAAAAGTTTTTACAATAGTTCCGGGTTTACAGGTTCTCTATGCCTAGCAGTGTAAATATATAAACACTTAGTGCCATAAACATCAATTACATGGAATTTGATTTAGTGATGCTCATACAAATGAAACAGCAATACAAACATACAACGTAAGGACAATAGTAATTAACATTACTCACCCAGTCCAAAACAACCTTCGACATAATTGTTAAATTAATGCGCAAGACTCTTAAGATCAAGATGTTCATGAATTTAATTTCAAAGGTCTGCGCAGGTGAAACCAGCTTGTTATAATATAGACCATACAATAAAGCAATATGTTAATTACAAAAATATTTGGTGAGAGAAGTCTTGAATTAATTTGCCATATTTGAATCGCTTTTCTTGTAACTACTGGCAAAGACTACAAGAATCAAGAGTAGTGAGTCTATCTTGTTCACAGTGCTGCCAACTATTTTTGTCTCACTGGGCTTACAGGAGATGCTGCCATGAAGTTAATTATTTTAAGTCTTTTAGGATTACAAGAATGGGCTTCTCATTAAAACCTTTTGTTTTAGGGAATGTGTCATTGGATCTCAGCAGCTCTTTTTTCCTCAAAGCCAGCTGGTTGCTTGTTCTTTTTAAACTATTTATTGCCCTGAGGCCAGCTGAACTGCTCAGCCTCTGCTTTCTCATGCTGCTTTAAGCATTTATGTACGCTAGGAAAGGAGGAGTACTCTCAAGTACATGTAACGTTCATTTGCATTTTAGACTTCTATGTCCATGAAATTATAAAGTATGGTCTGTTTTAGTCCTTGAACTACGGTTTGCAATTTCTTTTTCGGCTAATATTTAATCTCTATCTGAAAAAAATATATATTCGGGATGAATAATTATTCTTACTGTTCTGCTAATGCTTAATGTATGTATGTTTTGGCCTATGTTAGTGTAATACAATATCCAAGAAATTGCATTTTGCTGAAATTCACTTCTTATTTGCTTGCTTAATGCAAAGATGACACATTGTCCCATCAGCACTAAAATGAGTCCATGGCATAAAAAGGAATAGGTTTTCATGTGTAAATAATAATGTTGTTATTCCCATTGTATCATTTACCATATTATATGTAAAATCAATGCAAATCCAGGTTGTGATGTATTTTATAGCATATTTGCTGCTTTATATGGATATTTGATTAAATTCACCGTCACTTTATGAAACAGAGGTAATTTTCCTAAGCTATCATTATGGAAAAACACTTTTTTGATTGATTTTCTTTCAGTTATGTTCAGTATTTACCCCAACCAATGAATTTTTATAACAAGTGCAATACTTACCCTGTGGTGCAATTATTTGTGCTGCTGCACAATGTACTGTAGCTGTTTTAATTGAATCTGCAATAATTAGTCAAATCCTTAGTTATAGTATTGTGTTTTCAGGGCATAGCATTCATAGAAAGGGATAGAATTTCATCTTTTAATTTTTAGCTCTTTCATGGTTATGTGAAATATTTTATAAATGCTCTTAACTTTAAATCATTTAAAGATAAACCATCTTTTCTTCATGCAATATTTTAAAATTTATTAGAATGGGTAAACATAACAAAAAAGAAGACATTGGATGACAATTGTATATATTACTGTATATTCATTGTACCCATAAAAGTTACAAATATAATTTATTTATGTTGAGATCAATGGAACTTTAAACTGAATATTGTCAAGTGTAAACAGCCTAAGAATTGAGAAAGATTTAAAGTAAAGCTTGAAATTTACTAAACTATAAAGATTACAAAGCTTCACCAAACGTGATTAATATGTAATCATGACAGTACATAAAATAGGTTATTGAAGCTTTATCGAAATAAATTCTCAAATGAATTTTGATCATATACATATAGTCATTCAAGTGTGTTTAGGGGACATCTTCATGGCTCTTAGAATGTACAAAATGCCATATTGAGCAGAAAGATGGCGCTGTCATTGATCACCTCTCTTTTTTCACCCACAGTTCTGAGGCTCGCTCACCAGAGGATCTGTGACTGAGTTCTGCTCCCACTCTAAAGCCCTGCTACTTCTGGCTCACCAACATATATATCCCAACCACCCAGGAAGTCGTTGTTCAGTTTGGAACCAATTGCTCAAGACATCAGAGCATATTCAATGAGTGTCTACATTTAACAGCCTTTTCACATTCATAATTTTTTGACTCTGACCCAAATTTTAAACCACATATTAATCAGATCACTAGGACAGCATTTTTTTACTTAACAAATATAGCAAACATCTGATCTCTTATAACTTATTCTTTTTCTTATGAAAGAATGAGTCTCAACACACTGGAAAGGTTTGGGGCAGCAACTCGTATATTGTCCCTGGCTGTAAAAGGGTTTTTAAGTAAGCACTGATGTGCATTGATTGAGCTCCAGACTGAACTGAACTGGTGGTGGAGAAGATGGTGGTTTTAAAGGGTGAGACTGGAAGTGATGTCATCTGAGGCTGTAAACTGGAAGTGACATCTTTCTTGGCACCAGAACCGGAAGTGATGTCTTTCTTGGTGCCGGAACCGGAAGGGACGTTGTTGTTAAATCAGGCAGGTTTTCCCATATTTGGCCTGCAGAGATAACAGAACAAGGTTTAGCGCACCCCACCACCCCCTCCACTTGATCCATTCAGCTCTCTCTTAGTTGCACGTGTGTGACAAACTTTACAAGATGCTGTTTTTCTTAGTCGACTAGATTACTGTAACGCTCTCCTCTCAGGACTACCCAAAAAAGACATCAATCGATTGCAACGAGTGCAGAATGCAGCTGCCAGAATCTTAATGAGGAAAAGAAAATCTGAGCACATCTATCCAGTCACTACATTCGTTACCGGTGGCAGTTAGAATTGACTTTAAAATACTGCTTATGGTTTAAAGAACATTTAAATAATCTTGCTCCGTCCTATATTTTGGAATACCTTTCACCTTACACTCCAAATCGTAACCTTAGATCTTCAAATGAGTGTCTGCTTATAATTCCAAGCGCTAAACTTAAAAGAAGTGGTGAGGCTGCCTCCTGCTCTTATGCACCTAAAATCTGGAACAGATTACCGATAGAAATTCGCCAGGCTAATACAGTGGAGCACTTTAAAAAACTGCTAAAAACACATTACTTTAACATGGCTTTCTCATAGCTACATTTTAGTATACAGTAACTCTGATATTCTGTATACTGTGTGCATTGAATTATTGTTTTTATCATGGCTCCGCAATCCGTACGCTGCTGTCCTTTTTCCAGTTTTCTGTGGTGGCGATCTGCAAAACCACCACCTGATCAAGGCACCATGCAGTCCTTACATTGATGGATTGATAACTAGAGGTCCACATGATCAACATCTAATTCTTACATGTGAAACCTGAAAATCATGAGGATTGATTTAGATCATTTATATTAGGCAAAATGCCCAGTAGGGGCTAGGAGGTCTCGTGGCCTTGGAACCCCTACAGATTTTTTTTCTCCAGCCCCCTGGAGTATTTTTTGTTGTTTCTGTCAAATTTTTATAAACTTCTGTTCATCTTGTATAACACTTTGAATTACATCATTTAATAATAATAATAATTCATTACATTTATATAGCGCTTTTCTCAGTACTCAAAGCGCTATCCACACAGGGAGGAACCGGGAAGCGAACCCACAACCTTCCACAATCTCCTTACTGCAAAGCAGCAGCACTACCACTGTGCCACCTGTGAGGACATTTGTATGAAAATATGCTATATAAATAAATGTTGTTTTTGTTGTGTGATTTTAATTTTCATAATTGTCATCTGCTACTGAACAGAGCTATCGGCTGGTAACCCAATCCTCTGTGGTGCCTTTTTTCTAATATCACTATATAAAATTTTAAATCTTTCGGTATCCCCATTCTTTCTTTTGGTATCCCTCTTTCTTTCCCTATTCTATTCTTTATTTTTCTTTTTGAAATAGTATCTTTGTCTATGAAGTATATTAGGGCTGAGGTTGTGTGAGTACTTTGTCTTTAAGAAAAGATTTCATTTATTTTTTGTTATATACAGTACCTTATTTATTACAGTGCTATTTTGTTTTTTGTTGCATGACACAACACCAACTCTGGTTGCTGAGGTGTGTTTTATACCAGCGTAACACATATTTTCTTATCTGTATTTGAATAAAAAAAAAAAAACATTTTAACATGTTGAGGTAACATGTCAGAGTCAACTCCACCCATGAAGTTTGAAGTGAAGGTGACATCAGTCTCTGATGAAGAAAATAAAAAGGCAATATAAAAGGAGAGCTGCTTGTCTAATGTGTTTAATAAAGAATGAACAAATTTTGGGAACTCCCATGGGATAGGAGAGCTTGAACAGTAAAGCAAGATAAAAAACAAAATGTTGAATTAAGGGTATCCTCTATGGTCTTTTCCCTTGATATTCAGAGTGTTCCCTACTGTTCACTTACTGTATGTACACAAACAATACATGATATAAAACCTGCTTAACCAAATTCCGGGTTGTGAGAAATTAGAACCTATTCTTGTAGTACCGAATAGGAACAGGAAACAGCCCTGGACAGGGTGCCAGTCTGTCACAGTTTTGCCAAGGCTCCATCCCTGGCTTCAGTTTTATTTATTGTTGCTTGCTTATTTTGTTTTTCTTTGTAGATTGATGTTTGTGTTTGTTTGTGTTAATTAGTTTCTTTAATATCTTAATTCTTTGGTTAATTTTTTTTTCTTTTCTGTTGATACTATACAATACAATTTATTTTTGTATAGCCCAAAATCACACAAGAAGTGCCGCAATGGGCTTTAACAGGCCTTGCCTTTTGACAGCCCCCCAGCCTTGACTCTCTAAGAAGACACGAAAAAACTCCCCAAAAAAACCCTAGTAGGGAAAAAATGGAAGAACCCTTGGGAAAAGCAGTTCAAAGAGAGACCCCTTTCCAGGTAGGTTGGGCGTGCAGTGGGTGTCAAAAAGAAGGGAGTCACTACAATACACAGAACAGAACACAAGTAATCCTACAGATTAGAATTCAACAGTAGATGCTATCACATAATACGATTTGGATTTGTTCAGAGTCCTGGAGACCTCAGCCATCAAACTGCTTCCCCCTACTGGCCATTCCACAGCTGAGACAGTGCTGGGCCAGCCAATCTGACATTTGGACCCCTCTACCCGATGATTCCTGCAATTCTCCATCAGAGATGACTTTACCTTACGCAGGCAAAATAACTTGGCAGGGGTGCCACATTTGAGTACCGAGAAGAGAAACAGAATAGGTGAGGGTTAGTAACAAATTATAACTATCATATTACTTATGTTTTAGTGCTAATGACTATCAAAAGAGATGCAGTATCCACAGTTAATCCCCAGCTCTAGTCAGGATATGCTAAAGTGAAGTTGTGAGTCTTCTGCCGGGATTTGAAAGCTGAGACAGAAGGGGCATTTCTTATAATAGTAGGCAGACCGTTCTACAGTTTAGGGGCCCTGTAACTAAAAGATCGACCTCTCACTGTTTAATCCTTGGAATCATAAGCAGTCCGGCATCTTGAGATCTTAATATACTTTCTGGTTTGTAAGTGATGATAAGTTCAGATAAGTAAGCCGGACCTTGGCCATTTAAGGCTTTATATATAGGAGGATTTTGAAATCTGCCCTAAAGTTAACTGGGAGCCAGTGTAAGGATTTAAGAACTGGAGTTATGTGTTTGTGTTCTTGTTTTTGTAATAATTCTATTGATAATTCTGTGATTTCATTTCATTGGGTTCTTAGACTTCCCAGTACGTCAGGTGCTCAGCTAACAGGGCTACCAATAGAAGCTGTCCTATTTAATAGTTTAACTGATCCTAGGCTAACTGTTTTGGCATTTAATTTTTTTCCTGTGGCTTTGATTTCTTTAAAAATTTGGACAACATTGGTTGAAATTTAGTTTGGTTTGTTTGTCTTTAAATTTTGGCATTCATTTTTCCATTCCTTGTTTTCTTCATTTGATAAACCATTAATAACTGCTTGTTTTTTTGTGTTTCTGGGCTAGTTCTCATTAGAGTAAGTTTGTATTTTGTCATTTTGAATTGCTTGGCCTTTAGATATTTAATGGCTTTTTGTTTAGTTTGGCCCCTTCCACATTATTATATTTTAGTGTTTCACTTGGTCTTTTCCTTATTATTGTATTTTTGATATTTTATCCTTTATATAACTTTGCCTTTGAGTGAATTGCATTTTTGCTTTTTGGTTTATTTTGAATAATCTTGATTTAATCAAAGAAATTATCAGTAATCAAATTAAGATAATTTCTTATAATTTTGGGGGCTCACCATCCTTCTTTGTCTATTGTCCATTCTAGTCATATTTTTAATTTACGTTAGGCCAGATTATCTCGAAACACAAGGTGAACTACCACAGTTTTGCAGATGATGTACAGCTTTGGGCCCTCTGATCCAAAGTCTTACTTGTCATTCTGAATGGATGAGTAGTAATTTCCTCAAGCTAAAGATGTCGAAAACAGGAATCTTTGTTATTCGCAAAAATATAAATAGGACCTTAGAAATAAATTTGATCACTATGACAGCATTTTTTATTTAGGGAATATTTCAAAAGTTAGATATGTTACAACATTGCAAGATACTGAGAAATTAATGTAAACTTTTATTTTTAGTTGACAAGGTTACTGTAATGAGCTAATAAAGACATCAATATGTTGCAGTAAAATGCAGTAGCAAGAATCTTAACCAGTAAAAGAAAACCTGAGCATATTTCACCAGTATTAGCATTGTTACATTGGCTTACTTGTGTCCTTTATAATCGATTTTAAAATACTATTAATAGTATTGTCATGGACGTGCACATAGGGAACAGCTTAAGGGCTATGGTGATTGTAATTACCTGCCACTCCAGGGGTTGGCACTGTGTTCTAATGCCTTTTCTCTTCCTCCTTCTGCAGACCAAATGACTGACAGCTGTAACATCTCTGGCTTCACTTCTGGTGTGTCCATCTGCCTGGACCCGCCTCTTCCTGCCGGAAGGGCATATGACAGGAAGTTCGGCCATTTTGAAATCAGTTAAGTGTGGAACTTCTATCTGAAGTAATGATTTTTTTAATTACTGTTTGTTTTCATTGATCTACTACATTTCAATTACATGGGGACATTGTGGTTTGTGTGATCTCTTACAGTATATAAAGCTCTAAAGAATTTTGCTCCTTGCTATATTTTGGAGTGACTATCATCTTATATTCCCCAATTGTAACTTTTGATGTTTTAATATTGGCTTGCTTATAATTCTAAGAGTTAAGTATAAAAGAAATAATGAGGCAGCCTTCTGTTGTTAGGAACAAAAAACTTGGAATACTATACTGCTAAAGATACATCAGACTGATGCTGTGGATCATTAGGAAACAAAACTCCTAATAACCCACTTTTTTTGGCTTTTTTACAGCTCCATTTTCTTCATGGATTTGTAGAGTTTTTCTGAGTTTTTTTTTTTTTTTAATGCTACCATATTCCGATCAAAGTTTTGTGCAGCCGCCTGTGATGTTGGAATAAAAGTGGATACTCCAACTGTCAACAAGACATATTGTATTGAATTTTATAGAATGAAACTTAAAAAAAAAATAAATAATAAAGAACTACATTTTATGTTAGGTAGAATGCCATTGGGGGCTGGGCAATCTTTTGACCATAGAACCCTTAAAAGAGTTTTGTTTTTTTCCCTAGCATCTCAGCCTTTAGAATTTTATATAATATAATATATACCATATAAGGACTCTCCATTGATTATTTGTTTGTCTTATGTAAGTGCATATTAATTCCTATCTACTATTTTCAGTATATCATCATTTACTCATTCTTATTTTTATCTATTTCTAATTTGTTTTGTTTTTTTCCAGCAGCTTTTTCTTTAAAATCTTGTAAAGCCCTTTAGGCTACAGTCTATATGGAAATGTGCTACACAAATAATTGTTCTTGTTGTTGTCTCTAAAATTAAAACTCTGTCCATTGCTGAGGTATGCACAAACACTGGCCCTGAAATTTGAAACAATAAAAAATGCAAAGCAAATCAAAAGAAAACGTGCTAGAGTTCCATCTGCTTATTGTAACATCTTTATATGGATATAGCAAGTACTGTATGTTTTATTAAAAAATGTATGTCACCTGAAAGCCTACAAAAATATTTGATGCTAAATTAAAAATAAAATGACAGGAGTAAATTGAATGTTGTATTTGCTCTTTTTTACAATTGCATTTCTTCTCAAATACATAAAACTGCAGGACACCACACACATCAGTTAGAATATACAACTTATTTCTATATCATTTTTTTGCAATTTCATGAACAAATCCTGTAATATTACTGGAAACATCACCCAGGGCCGTATTGAAAGTGATCTGTATTGCTTCCCCATCTAAAGCATTAACATTCAAATGTTTGGCCTTGTTTCAACCAGCTGCTGGGAGTTTTAGAGAAAATGTGGTATGACAGAAGGACGGCAGATAAGAAGAGCTTAATTTAAGAAAAGAGAAGCTAAGAAGGACTTGATAATGAATGCCTTGAGTAAAATGAATATGCAAGTGGCAAAGGCAGGTACAGGGTTCACAGGAATTTTGCACATTCAAAAATTGAGTAAAAACTATAATTTTATATCCAAGTTTGACAGCCTTTGACACATTATTTGTCATATTCTAGCTCACTGAGTCCAACTTGTGGAATTGGTGGAAGTGTGAGCTAAATGAAGCAAAAATAAAACAAGAACGGTACTTTAATGGAATCCTAGTCCAGAGCAAAATTGCCTGATGGGCAAGTTAGATGCTCCAGTTAAGTATACTAGAGCTGTCTTGATATAATAGCAAACCAGAATCCCAGGTACACAACATTTGGTGTTTTTTTTTTTCATTTTGCAATTGCCACAAGTCTAGAAACACTGCCCCGTCTCCTACACAGTGGCACAGTATCAAAGGTATTGGACTTTAAATTACAAGGAGGTTGTCACACCTGATGGGAGATTCAGCAGTGATATTGTGTTTCTAATGTCTAGTATAGGAATAATCTTTATCTATGTTTTTCTGTTATTTTAGATATTGGTATTGTATGTTGCTTTGAGTAATAAAAGCAAATGAACACTTGTGTTTGTTAAGTGACCCCAACAATGCCAACTTCTCCACTTCTTGTTGAATCTTGTCAACCCCGTGTAGGCTTCCACAATAAGCGCTGTCAAGGAATTTCCTCTTAAATAACAGCTGAGATTCCCTCTACAATGGTTCCAATGGATGTCCATTATCACAATAGATATCATGGAGCTTGCATATGAACAATTCAGTTCACTTCAGCAAGACTGAAGAAATATAAGAGACCTTTGCGTTAAGAAGGCTAGGGTAATTTACCTAAGATAGCTGTAACACAGCATTGTTTTGTATAGATAAAAATGTACCAAAATATGTACAAAGATTAACAGTCTTCAGCAAAGTATCATTAAATAGGAACTTCTTATACAGTATATAGATGCTACAGCTAATGAAAGAGTTCTATGGTCATTTCCTTGGTAAAAGTACTGCCATATGGAGTTTTATACAAAAAGAAGAGAAGGCTTTTCCCTTACAGAGTCTTGTTGCTTCACCCTTCCCAAACACAATTTATTTCATAAACTAACCATAGTAGACTACCTATATGGAGGAATTGTCTACAGTTCTGCTTTCAGGAGTTCTTCCACATATAAGTACTGTATTCCCATTTTTTAGCTGCTATCTCGGTTTCGAACCATTTGTAAATGCGAATGTGATAAAAAAAAATCCACTTACCAAACACAACACGTATTTACGACCAGAAATCAACAGACTTCACACATATGTGCAGCACACCTGTTCCACTGTTTGTTGTGTGCTAGTACTGTTAGTACAGCATATAGTGCACTTTTTTCCACTTTCTCCCGATTGCAAACCCCAACCCTAGAAACTGAAGATACAGATGATCGTCAGCCATCAACCAGCCTATCTGATCCTTCTGGAGACAACACAGAAAAATAAGATTTTGGAAGGATTTTCATCTGATTAACAATTTCATATATTCTTTAACCTTATTTTTTTCATATTATCATTAGACTGTTTATTTTTCTAGTTACACAATAAACCAACTTTTTGTACGTCAAGTTTCCAAATAACCTCTTGCTTGTTGCTTGTTACTTTAAAAAAAATGAACTCTATGCTTACAGTATTAAATCAAATCTTAAAACATATTCATAATGTAGCACCTCTGGATCCAGACTTGAGAGGAACACGCTCCTCCGGTGGCCATGGTCTGTCCGAGGGGATGGAAATACCTGAAGGAGCAGTGGGTACAAGAGGGTGCACAGACACCACACGTAGAGAATAGTTCTATTGTGCCTCCCAGCTCCTAAAGCCTACTGGTCATGATACATAGCTGCCAGCAAGTTATAGATGTGGACCCTGGTCTTGATTCAACTCATGGAGCTGGGAGAAAGTATGGTTATATGAGTTGTCTCTGAACTATGCACTAGAAGCTTTTGCTGAAAATACCAGCAGTCATTTTAAAGGCCACTCACCAGCAATCTGCGTATAGGGGTTCATTCCCTTCCTCCATCTCTCACACCTCATGGGTCATGTGGACCACCAGGCGGGCACACCACCACCCAAACACGCAGAGGCACAAGTACAAGCACACGCTTTTATTTTTCTTCTTTTTTCCCTAGTGGGAAACGCTTTTCCCCCTTTTCCCACAAGCACAGCACAGTTCACAAACACAGTACAACACAATACTCTTCTTCTCTCTCTTTTTCTTCCCTCCACTCCTCCAGGCAAGCTTCATCCACCTCCTCTCGACTCTGGCTCCTTGAATGGAGTGAGGCGACCTCTTTTATAGTGCATCTGGAAGTACTCCAGGTGCACCCGGATCCTCTTCTGGCAAAACTTCCGGGTGTGGCGGAAGTGCTGCAGTCACACGGGCCACGGGGGGGTTGAGCTTCTAAGCTCCAAACCCGTGGCCACAGTGTAAGCCGGGGGGGTTGCCCTCATGTGTTCCGGGGGAGGTATTGCTGAGAATGTGTCCTCTCCCCTTGTCCTTCCACCACAAGGGCATCCTGTCTGAATGAAATAATGTAAAGTATTATGCAGTTGTACAGTACTGTTTAGCCAAAGTTTACAAATAAGCACTCAGAATGATATGCAAAGATTTAAGAAGTAAGAAAATAGAATGTACTAAATTTTGGTAAAAATGTCCACTTCATGAAGGATAAAAGAAATTGCGTATGGGAGACTAAAGGAAAGTCATAAGCATAGTCATGGTGGCGCCTTGGCTACCACAATTTTCATTTTGTGACCATTTCACTTAATGGCCTGGTTGTTGGTACAGAACTAAAACAGGAGTACTTGTACTTCTTACTCCATCCTACATGGGTCAGCCATAATTTATGTTACATTTGTAATTTGTGTAATGGATAGAATTCATTACAAAAAATTCCTTTGACCCATTTTTTGGTGAACATTATTTATGGCTTATTCTTTGTTTGGGGGATCATGAACCATGTTGGACTAGATAAATCTTTTATAGTTTTGTTGTGATAAAGATTTTTTTTAACATAATTTTTTTGGAACTATTATGTATCATGCCTTTTTATGCAGCATTTTCCTGGATCGGGCTCCTGGTTACTAGGGGTCTGTATTTTGAGATCACACATCATAAGCTGGCGAATCAGATGTATCACCATCTGAGTTTGTGGATACTGAAGAAAGAAAATAAAAAACAACTTTTGTATGCTTCCTGTCTTTTTAATTTTTTAATGTTTTGACCCCTGCTTCTGTTCTTGTGTCTTTTGGTTTTTGAATTCTGTTAAAGCTTAGATGCTTGGAATATCTTTTGTCCTATGTTTTGATCATGCTTTGATTCCATTCATTTTCTGATCCTTACTTCTGTTTTTGCCTAACTACATCCTGGCATAACAGTTTGCCTTAGAGGGGAGTGATGTTGCTTCAATACAAAAGGTGAGGGATTATAGAAGGAGAAGTAAACATACTAACAGTGGTGTATAGACAGCATTCTCTCCTTTTCTTAATAAAGCACCACACTCTTTTCCTATACACTGGCCTCTGTTCCCCCACCAACTGAGCCAATAATGCACCATTTTAAGCTCACCAGCCCTGTCACCAGAAATGGCATTTAACTCTGGCGAGTGGCTTCTTCAGGACATGCCCCAATAATCACTTTTTGGATCTCAGATGTATAGAAGGCATCACTAGTAGCCCTGAGTGCTTCTGTACTACTGTTACTTGACAATGCACTCTGATTGCATGCTACCCTCTAGTGGAATGGAGGAATCCCAGTGTATTTGTGGACATTTCTCCCTATGTTTTATTTTATTTTATTTTTGAATTAATTCAGCTCCTTAATCAAGTCATTCAGTTAGGCACCTTAGTGTTATGAACTAGAGAGGTAAAAGTTCTGAGATTTCTCAAAAATGCCCATGGGGGAGAACTGTCAAACCTCAGTTAGTCATAGAGTGGAAAATGGAATATCTTGATCAATAAAGATTTATTTTACAAAAATGCTCTGTAGTACAAAAGGCAAAGGAGTTGCCTGAAAAAGGCAATCCAATAGCAAAAAATTCTCAATACAATGCATAGAATAGTTAAAAAACAAAGTGGCGAAAAACCCAGAATACACAAAGGTACAATGACTAAAAAAGAATACATAAAAAATTTCACCAACGTCAGTGCATTCAATGAACCGCAAGGGACTGTGGGTTTTCCTTACCCTTTATAGGACTGAGAGTAGTCATTTGCAGTTATTTAATGTTTTTGACTTGTTTTTCTACATGCTACTATTTGTGGGCTCTTTGGGAACAACCTACAAGACACATGGAACATAACCGTAAATACATAGATGCACAGAAACCAAATGTCCAACAATCTTAAATAAACAAAAGAATTAAAAAGGATTTTGGCACATGGATACTTATTTGTTTCATTGAGTGGAGGGTGAGGGGTTATTGGTAAAAAAGAACCCTTGATATCACAGGCCCCTAGGCACGCACTCAGAATGCCTTGATGGTTAATCAACCCTGATGCCACCACAAAGGCACGCACAGCTTAGTGAGCATGACAGGACTTGATCTTGCAATTTATCCTCCTGGCATTTTTTTTTTTGCCTGACAAACCGTACCTGAAGGGTGTGCTGAGAGGATAACTACCTCAGTAGTTGGGTGATACAGCACCCATTTATAAAGTTCTAATGTATTATCAATTTTATGCATTTTCTATCAACATTTTTGAGCTTCATTTCAATTGACTTATTAGTTAGGATTTGTTTTTTCATTGTTTCAAAATATTTCTGAGAAACCAACTGACAGTTGCTGTGCTTTAGAATTAAGTGATTTATATCTTTTACCTAGAGAGTAACTGAAATAATTATGTCTATTGTCAACTCTCACAATATTTTACATTTTTTAAAAGGAAAGAAAAACCTCAAAGATTAGAATTGTGGAATCATAGCTCAAGAATGTGGGACTGAATCTAGGCCTGGTCACTGACTGTATGGATTATGCAGATCCATAATCCTAAATATATGTATGTCTTGTTAATAACAGATTCTAAATTGGGGTTGTAGAAGGAAGTATGAATGTGTGCGTGAATGGCTCTTTACAGGACCTGTGAATTGCAGGTGTTTGCAGGTACCTGATGCTTAGAGTCCATTTGGGTTGGTTTTTACCTTGGCCTGATGCATCTGGGAAGATCTGGATTGGGCCTTAAATCGATTTGATGATGGAGCGAAAGATGGATGAAAAGTCTTAGTAATGTAAATAAATACTTTTGTCAGTGAGTTTTTAAAGCCAAAAACCAGGGATATGTGTCATTGCATTGTTTGTAAGACTTGATTGTCTGTTTAAAGAAGTGTTTATTTCAAGTCAGTAAATGTCATGTGATTCAGTAATTGGAACAAGTGCTATAATAGCAGTGCAGTTCTTTTTTTACAGTGAAAGTAACTTTAAAGTAGAGCACTTTTTCAGTCGAGATAATTAAAACTACAATTGAAATTAAATGGGGGAAAAATTCTAATATTGAACACATTATCACACTTGGCATTAATCTAAGTTAAATTGTTAATCTCTATATAAATGCAATATTAAATGGAGCCACTTGCATTAATACATATTTTATGAGATATATGAAAAGGGTCCCTCAAGCAAAAAAAAAAAGAGCTTATTTGTCAAAATCATATATTAATCAGCAATTCCTTACCTTCTTTATTTAAAAATGTGTAGTCATTAATTTAATTATACCACATATGGATAATACATGCAACAGTCAGATCTTATTTAAAACTATACTTGCTTCTGGAGATTCATAAAAAATCATTTATTCATCGTGACTTTTTTTTTTTTTAAACTACCATTTTTAATAAAACATAAATTAAAAATGTTCTCAGAGTGCATAATGGATCTTTTCCTTTGACTGTACAGTATATTCTTTACATTGCTAAATATGGTGCTGTATCAATAAGACTTTTTTTTTACATGACTAAATACCTAATCAGCCAGATTCTAATCTTCAACTAAGAGCTTTATTTATTTAAATACTTGATGAAGTACTTAATGTAATCAGTCACTCAATTAATCAATACATTAATTGGGTGATTAATAATTTATTCTGTAAAACATTTCATTTGATGTAATTTTATCACATGACTCAGTTGCAATACTAAGGAACATTCTCAGTGAAGATGATCCAGCTTTTGGAGTTAAAGATGAATAAAGGAAGGGAGTGTGGAGACAGTCCTATCTAGCATGTGCTGGGTGTATTCCTATAGTACAGGAAAAAAGTTGTGCTGACATAAATTTAAAATGGAAACTGGTAGAGTCAGCCTAGCTCATTAATTAACTTCCTTGCCATTAACCGTGATCTTTACTTTGGCTCGGAAAACTATGTTATTATGGTTAAGCCTCAGGTTTGAGTGTAGGGATCTGCTGAATTTCCCATTGGGATTAATAAAGTATCTATCTATCTATCTATCTATCTATCTATCTATCTATCTATCTATCTATCTATCTATCTATCTATCTATCTATCTATCTATCTATCTATCTATCTATCTACAGTGTTTACCCTGAATACCTCTTGGGACAGTATTATGCTGCCATCTAGTGGATACAATAATATTTATACTGGGAAAAAAATATGACTACTTCTATGAGTAAGGCCACTCTAAGATAAGTCATCAAAATTCATGAGTGGGGCGGAGCCTTTAATGAAAATGCTATAGTGTTTAAACGAGAAGCTGTAAAGCCAGTTTTAGGACAAATTGAAGCTGAACCTTGCATTGAATCAAACAATAGTGATGACAATGGGAATTAGTCATCAGACATTGACACAGATAGTGAAATTGATGCATTCGGCACTGCATGAACAAACTGCTGTGATATGCTTTATGAATTTGGTAGCTTGAGGGTTCATCGTGGGGCAAGTAGGTGCATGGCACAAAGGAAAAATCATTGCAATCAAGTAGAGAGAGACGAGAAAACACTGTTCACAATGAAGCAACCGTTTGTGTCTGGCAAATGTGGAAGTCAGTAAGCCTTGTGCTGTAGTAGCCTAAAATAACACAAGGGGTGCATCAATCACTTGTATCAGGCACTGACAGTCTACCTTCTCATGCTTAAGCAACAGAAAAAGTATTATTAAATGTCTAAAGAAATTACTCTTCTGCTGTCCCAGTTGCAACATTGGGCTGTTTCACATCGTGTCACATGAATGACGTTATGTGCAGGAATGGAAACTAGGCATACCTTTCCTACTGTATTTAAGTTTATGTAGACTGTCTGATATTTATATTTTTATATTTGCATTTTATTTTATATTTTTTTTTCTGTTACACATGACATTTTTTCTTGTTGAAAAAAAATTCAATGTTTTTAACTTGTTTTTCTACATGCTGCTATTTCTTGACTGTTTTACTTTTCTTTGTTGTATATCATATTGAAATGTATTACTGAATAGAAATGTGTTAATACACTTGAGATTTCGGGCATTTACAATTTTGAATAAATTGTACATTTCTTTTAAGTTGGTATTCTCACTGTAGTCTGGGCATAGATAAATCCACAAGTGGAAAAGAGAAGACTGAGAAAAACAAGAACACTGTTAGACTAATTATAAAAGTTAATTTATTGAATAAAAAAGAAAAACAACAAAAATAGAATTCAAAAATATGAAATAAAAAGGTTGATTTGTAAAATATAAACAAAACTCAAACTGCAAGAATCAAGGTATAATACAAGATGCAAAAAAGGTCAAAATGCAAAAAACTTTTACTGTAATTAAATAACTTATTTTAGCAATTTTCAAAATAGGATAATGATGAAATACATGGGAAAATTAATTAAAAAACAAATAAAGAAAAATACAGTTAATTAAAAAAAAAAACTTACATTTCAAACAAAACAAAGAAAGCACAATACAAAGAAGTAAAACATTAAAAGCTCATGGCGAAAGTCTCAAGAAACCGCAGTAAATTAAAACAATTAATATTTTAAGAGAAGGACAATAAAGATGTTTTCATTATAAAAGTTAGGCTTATTTCAAAGTTTGCTTTTGTAAAGTAAATCATTGTGGCATTTAGATACTAAAAAGCAATGAGAAAATAAAAAACTGCAAGTTGCAAAGTTCACTTGTTGGTTTTCTAAAAACTTCAAAAGCACACTGAGAGAAGCGTAGTTTAACTTGAAATTCTGAGTGATTCATTTAGTTAAACGTGAAAGTTGTTTATTATACAATATAGATAGATACTTTATTAATCCCAATGGGAAATTCACATTCTTCAGCAGCAGCATACTGATACAATAAATAATATTAAATTAAAGAATGATAATAATGCAGGTGAAAAACAGACAATAACTATGTATAATGTTAAATGTTAACGTTTACCCCCCCGGGTGGAATTAAAGAGTCGCATAGTTTGGGTGAGGAACGATCTCCTCAATCTGTCAGTGGAGCAGGACAGTGACAGCAGTCTGTCGCTGAAGCTGCTCTTCTGTCTGGAGATGATACTATTAAGTGGATGCAGTGGATTCTCCATAATTGATAGGAGCCTGCTGAGCGCCCTTCGCTCTGCCACAGATGTTAAACTGTCCAGCTCCATGCCAACAATTTAGCTTGCCTTCCTCACCAGTTTGTCCAGACGTGAGGCGTCTTTCCTCTTAATGCTGCCTCCCCAGCACACCACTGCGTAGAAGAGGGCGCTCGCCACAACTATCTGATAGAACATCTGCAGCATCTTATTGCAGATGTTGAAGGACGCCAGCCTTCTAAGGTAGTATAACCGGCTCTGTCCTTTCTTGCACAGCACATCAGTATTGGCAGTCCAGTCTAATTTATCATCCAGCTGCACTCCCAGATATTTATAGGTCTGCACCATCTGCACACAGTCACCTTTGATGATCACTGGGTCTATGAGGGGTCTAGGCCTCCTAAAATCCACCACCAGCTCCTTGGTTTTGCTGGTGTTCAGGTGTAGGTGGTTTGAGTTGCACCATTTAACAAAGTCATTGATTAGGTCCCTATACTCCTCCTCCAGCCCATTCCTGATGCAGCCCACGATAGCAGTGTCATCAGCGAACTTTTGCACATGGCAGGACTCTGAGTTGTATTGGAAGTCCGATGTAATATATAAGCAAACATAAGCTGGGAAACAAGCTAATGAAATATGGGTCTTCAGATGATCTGAACTTTACTGTCTCTGCCACTGGTAAATAAAGTGCATGGTGTACAACCCTGGCCAACCTCAATATTAGGCTTTAAAGAAAATTAAATAGCAGACCTACATTGAGATGACAAGAGTTTGCTTAATCTACCTGACCCTGTGCAGCCAGCATGAACATCCACCTATTTTAACTAACCCCTACAATCACTATGAAAAATTACCAGAAGAAAAAAACACAACAATTGAAAGCAAATAAAATAAATGGCGAGGAGCACAAAGCCAGCAGTTACTGCAACCTGACTGTGAAACATGTGCTGAGTTTTGCTTAGAACAAGGCCCTGCTTACTTATCTGAACTCATCATCAGACCAGAGTGTGCATTAGATCTGAAAATGCCAGACTGCTAAAGATTTCACCAATTAATAAAATAACAGCGGGAGGTTGAACCTTTAGCTACAGGGCCTTGAAGCTGTGGAATGATCTGCTTGCTTATAACAATAACATTTATTTATTTATACAGCACATTTTCCTACAAATAATGTAGCTTAAAGTGCTTTACATGATGAAGAAAGAAAAACAAGAATTAAAATAAGGGAACACTAATTAACATAGATAAAAGTAAGGTCCGATGGCCAGGGAGAACAGAAAAAACAAACAAACAAAAACAAAAAAACTCTGCAGGGGTTCCAGGCCACGACACCACCCAGCCCCCTCTAGGCATTCTACCTAACATAAATGACCTCAATCAGTCCTCATTATATTCAGGGTTCTCATAGAAGAACTTGATGATGACGGTCATGTGGACTTCTGGCCGTGTAATCCATCAGTGTAGAGACATCACGGCGCTTTTAATAGGTGGTGGTGGTGCAGATCGCCACCACAGAAAACCAGAAAAGAACAGAAGAGAAAGTAGGGGTTAGTACGGATTTTGAAGCCATCATGAATAATAATGATAATTAATTGAATACACAGAGCATCAGGATTAAAGTAAAACGAAGCTATGAGAAAGCCATGTTAAAGTAATGTGTTTTCAGCAGTTTTTTTTTTTTTGAAATGCTCCACTGTATTAGCCTGGTGAATTCCTATTGGCAAGCTATTCCAGATTTTAGGTGCATAACAACAGAAGGCCACCTCACCACTTCTTTTAAGTTTAGCTCTTGGAAGTCTAAGCAGACACTTATTTGAGGATCTAAGGTTACGTTTTGGAGTGTAAGGGGTAAGACATTCCTAAATATAAGATGGAGCGAGATTATTTAAGGCTTTGTAGACCATAAGCAGTATTTTAAAGTCCATTCTAAATGACACAGGTAACCAATGTGGAGACATCAAAACTGGAGAAATGTGCTTGAATTTTCTTTTCCTAGTTATGATTCTGGCAGTTGCATTCTGCACTCATTGCAATCGAGTGTCTTTTTGGGGTAGTCTTGAGAGGAGTGCGTTACAGTAATCTGGTCGACTGAAAACAAAAGCATGAACTAATTTCTCAGCATCTTGCGGTTATAAGAGGTCTAACTTTTGCAATATTTCTTAAGTGAAAAAATGCTGTCCTAGTAATCTGAGTCGATATAGAGTCAATAGTTACCCCTAAATAAAAGAGATGCCGCTTCAGTCTTAGCCTTTAAACCAGGCTGAAGACTCTGTACTTTAGTCAAACATACCCTGACAAGAGCTGCTGATTTGCTGTGTGTATTGCATCTTTATTTGTTAGTCATTTGTACAAAATATAACCATTCAAATATTATGAACTGTTACTAACCTTCCTCCTCTGTTTTCTTTCTTGTCTTAGTAGCCTGGTCTTGTACATAGTGCCACTGTTCTACTACCAATCTGTTTTCCTGCCCAAGGAAAAGCCACCAGAGAATAAGAGGATCTCTGGTATCAATGACTAGAAAGATATTGTTCTCAGATTAGATGGCCCAGTATTGACTCTGCTGTAGAATGCCCTGGAGAGGGTAGTCAGCCATTTGACTGAGGTCTCTAGAACTATGAATGTGACCACCCAAAGTAGGTTTATTTTCTCCAGGAGTGCAGCTGGCTGAAGTTTTTGTTTTCCCTCTCCTCCGATCTCAAATGCCCATATTTAAAAAAATTAATGAATGGACAAATATTACTGGGTTCCATTTATGTTAGTCAGTTTCAAACTACTTTGTGTGTGAACTTGTCATAGCATTCCGCACCAGCACTTTGTGAAAAGCGTAATACAAAAATAAACAAAAATGAATTAACGTGTTGTTGTTAATGGAGTTGCTTGAAGTGAGCCAGCACTCACCAGTACTATTGTTTCTTCTACCAAAAGAATTTTACCCTTACGCATTATTTTAAATCTGTTCAAGCTCTGTGTACCCATCATATTCACCTTCTTTCCTCTATTAGAGCAGCCAATGAGAGCCTCACTATTTTCTTCTTCTTCTTTCAGCTGAGGCTGTTAGGGGTTGCCGCAGCAGATCATCTTCTTCCATAACTTTCTGTCCTCTGCATCTTGGTCTGTTACACCCATCACTGCATGTCCTCTCTCGCCACATCCACCACATCCATGAACCTTCTCTTAGGCCTTCCTTTTTTCCTCTTGCCTGGCAGCTCTATCCTTAATATCCTTTTCCTAATATACCCAGCATCTCTCCTCTGCACATGTCCATAAGAATGTTATCTCGCCTCTCTGACTTTGTCTCCCAACCGTCCAACTTGAGCTGACCCTCTAATGTACTCATTTCTAATCCTATCTATCCTTGTCACACCCAATGCAAATCTTAACATCTTTAACTCTGCCACCTCCAGCTCTGTCTCCTGCTTTCTGGTCAGTGCCACCGTCTCCAACCCATACAACATAGCTGGTCTCACTACCGTCCTGTAGACCTTCCCTTTCACTCTTGCTGATACCCGTCTGTCACAAATTACTCCTGACACTCTTCTCCACTCACTCCACCCTACCTGCACTCTCTTTTTCACCTCTCTTCCTCAATCCCCATTACTCTGTACTGTTGATCCCAAGTATTTAAACTCATCCACCTTCGCTAACTCTATTCCCTTCATCCTCAACATTCCACTGACCTCCCTCTCATTTACACACATGTATTCTGTCTTGCTCCTACTGACCTTCATTCCTCTCCTCTCTAGAGCATATCTCCACCTCTCCAGGGTCTCCTCAACCTGCTCCCTACTCTCGCTACAGATCACAATGTCAAGAGCCTCACTATCTAATCTATCAAAGTAATATATGTTGGGAATTCTGGCTTGTATGTAATTTTCCTGCTTTCAGTACATTTTTTCTCATGTAACTCCTTAACCTTTTTCTTATTTCTGAACATAATGACATCAATTTTTCAGTTAATTTTGTTTTGGATCTGCATTATGGCATGATATAAACTAATTGCTCATGTATTTTTTATTTTACTGAAGTGTGATTTTGAGCAAGAACACAACCTCCGGTCCCCATTACTTGGCAACCTGCCGTCACATCCCTGCACAAATTAGTGAGGCCCATAACAAAAACAAGATGGTGCTGTGGTAGAAAAAAAAATTACAATAATTAACATCATGTCATTATGTAGATCTAACAGAAGCTTCTTTGAAAAATTTAAATCTTCATCCATCCATCCATTTTCCAATCCGCTGAATCCAAACACAGGGTCACGGGCAGGACACACACAAACACCAAGCACACACTAGGGCCAATTTAGAATCACCAATCCACCTCACCTGCATGTCTTTGGACCGTGGGAGGAAACCAGAGCGCCCGGAGGAAACCCACGCAGACACGAGGAGAACATGCAAACTCTATGCAGGGTGGACCCGGGAAGCGAACCCGGGTCTCCTAACTGCGAGGCAGCAGCGCTACCACTGCGCCACCGTGCCGCCCTAATTTAAATCTTTATATTTAGAAATATAAAAAAGATTAAAGAATCATCTGAGAAAAAAGAATTTAAGCTAGGAATACTACTGTGTATACAAGTACAAATTTACAACAAATTAAGGAAGTATATGCACAGATGATGACTCAAAATGCTTGCATGCATGATAGTTGTTAGTACAGGCCTGAAGTCTGTGGATGAGTGGCCCACATGAGACGTGAGGTCTGCCCTCTCAGTCCCAGCCAGACAGCACCCAGAAGGTAGAAGAGGCGCTCTCCATGGTGCAAAGACTACACAAGTAATGAAACACTTACTCTTATCTGACAATAAAACCACAATTCCCTTGAGCTGCCTTTTAGTTTAAGGAGAGAAGCCAGACAAAGAATTCCCCATAAATGACTTTCATGATAATTCATACAAACTCTCCTAAAACAAGGAAATTGAGACCTACTCCTGGACTCGGAGCTGACAGAAATGTTCACAAGCAAGCAACTGATGGCTGAGCGACCCATGTATTCTGACTGAGTTACATTAAAAAAAATAAGGAACTGCCAGGTGGGCTCATCCAATAGAAGACTAACGGTGAAATCCACACATAACCGAGTTTTGTAATGGAAACTAGTCAAAAGTAATGTTTCATATTATTCATACTTTCAGGTCAGGTTGACATATGTAAAATAGAATGGCCACTAACTGGCAGCTGCAATGATTCAGTTCCAGACCAGCCATGAGCAAGCTAAAAGCACTCATTTATTATACAGGCAATATGACAGTGAAGTCTTATAAAATCTTCACTTACAAGTTCAAAATATATCAAATATGTATTTGTAGGGTTTATATTCAAATAAAAGCATGAAGACATTTAAAGAAAAGAAACTTTATTCGAATAACAAAACAGATTTTCCATTAAAAACACTTCTAATATTTACATTTTTTAACAGCAACACGACATCGTTACAATATGTTCTCATTCATACAATAACTTAAGAAAGACATACATCATACAGTTAAACAAATAGACAACATAACCATAAATAAATGCTTACAATAAAAGTCTACCCTTAAGATAATATAAGCTGGTTATGACTGACAAGCCAGAATGAATCCACTGGCCTACAAATTGTAGGGAACCTTGAGACAAACAAAGATCCAACCATCCATCCAACTTGTAAATCCACTTAATTCAATTTTATGGCTGTAGGATACCAGAGGGAAAAATAAAACAAATCTAAAAGAGTCTAAGACCAGGCCAATATTTGAACTCAGTTATCTGGAGCTGTGAGGCAGGAGAACTAACCACTTCATCATTTTGCCGGCCACACTAAAAAATGCAATGTGTTCCTTGTTTTAATGTTTTGTCTATATGGTCATTAGTTTGCTAAGATACATATTCCAAAGAAATTAAAGAAAAAAAGCTCACTAAATCTTTAAAATGGTAGATTGGTAATATAAACAGGACACTTATTTTGACAAGTAGCATCTTATATTCACAAACCATTTTAAATATGTAGAATACTGAAATGTACTATTGCGGTGTTATTCAGGTAGGACTGATAATCATACCAACAATTACATAGTCACTTATCATTCAACATTAAAGATTAATTTTATTTTTGTATGTTTTTATGTATTATATGTAAATTTTATAATCCACTTTACTAAGTGGGACATTTTAATGGATTACAGAGTTAAAAAGTAAGCTTCCACTGATGTCAAAAAACTATAAAATTTACTTTTGAGCCTGTAACCCTGGGAACAAATTTACATTAAAATTATGTCTGAGAATATTTACAGTCTGATAATAATAATTAACAGGAAATCGATTTATTTGTTTTTTTTATTAGAAATATTTAGTGGAATAACTCACAGTGAATCAATCAGCTAACCCTCAACAGTATAAAATTGGCAAAACTCTCTGGGCCCAGGCTGTCCCTTCAGTCATGACAGATTTAGGCCATCAAAGGTTGCTTCATCATTCACTCCACTTTAATCAATGACAGGTTGATTTGTCCAAACTATGAAGTTCAGAATTTAATATTCATATAGTAAGAAAATTTGCTAATGTGCATTCTGTAAACTTAACCACTAATGACTGCTAAATTTTGAGAAGCTGTCTTCAAGATTTGATATGACTAAGATTATCAGTTCCATTGTGAAATTTTTTACACTGTCCTGTTAACAGAACATTGTTTTTTATTTGCATGCCTTTTTAAACAATGTGATTTTAGAAAATTCAGCATTTTCTTTCCTTCTTTAGGTTTGAAAAAAATAATGTTATTTATGATGAAGAATTTCAATGAAAGAATATCTGTTTAATTTCATCACAACTAATTATTGTAGAGTGATGTGCTTTGTACTCTTCTGGGACTGAGAAAATTTTTTTCCTTATGAAATGTCACTGGCAATTAGATGCTCATTTAGAAATAACTTGTACTATCCTTCAAAAATTTAAATTCAGAAAACACTTATTATTCATTTCATTACCATTGTATTATTTAATGAGTGTAAGCATTAAAAAGTAGTCAATTTAAAGTAGAAATATATTCTTTAAATGTGTATTTTAAAAATGTGTGTGCATTTCATCCATAAAGACATAAGAAGACTTATATATATCTTATGGGTAAAGCCTGAAAATTGGATAAACGTAAAAACTTGCATTATCCAAAACATCTGGGTAAAGCTGGAATAAAATATGACTTTCCAACATTACCTGGCTAATTTTAGGTTTACCCAACCCCGACTGGTTAATGATGATTTTTGAATAACTTAACCCATGGGTAGTCACATTTTACCTGGATAAAGCTGTACTGTGGCTCAACTGTATGTGTATGTGTATGTGTGTGTGTATATGTATATGTATATATATAAATATATATATATAATATAATATGTAGAGAGCAAGAGTTGAGTTCAAATTATGATAAGCAGCTTTTGGGCCAGCTCATGGCTAAATCCAAGTAAAAAATTGCTTTTTAAATTGAATATGTTTCATTAAAAGTTCTGCAGTGCTAGGTATAATTGGCAGCATTCAGGTTTCATTGATTTTTAGTTTTTGTTTTGCAGCTGCAACTCTGACAGGGATGGCAAAAAGCTGTCTGGTTGGGAACTTTATTTCACTTATGCATTTAATTAGTGTTTCAAAACTTTGTAAAGTCAAAAGGCTGTAGGTTGGGAATTCAGATCACTGTCTTCTGTCATAGAAAGGAAATACTTCTCTTCAGCCTCTTCTAATTGGAAGCTAAAAAAAAAACAATAAATCAAATTAATATAACTTTGTAATGTATTATAAATCAGTATGATCAGCTCCCTGCACAATTCAGAGCCAATCTCCTGATTCTGCCTAAGTTTTTTTTTAGCCATGCACACTGTCCTGAATAATTTAACAAACTAAATTGACAATAGTTTTAATAACATCACTTTAAAATATGATCTTGTTATAAATTGTTGATGTGAATAGCTATAAACAGGCACACTTGTGAAATTGTCTATATCGTTATTAAGTGAATATGGTCTCCTTTTCTTCATGTATGGCTGTTAAACATGAACTGGAAGATTAAACATTTAACATTAATGCTAGTTTAGTAACTAAGCAATCATGTGAACATGCATATACTTGAGATGAATTGATATGCTAAAGATCTCATGTAACAAGATATGTTTCTTGCTTTAGCTACTAATACAAAGCTTTTATTTGGAGTTAGACTATAAAGAGTTAATTATGCAGATATAATTCAGATTAACATTATGAAGAAATCTATTGAAGCAGACTGTAAGAGTTAAATCCTTTAAGTTACTGTTAATGTTAAATATACATTGGTTTGCTTAGTTTTGAACTTGAATATAATGTGGCATTATAACATAGTTAATGAAAGCTTCAGTTTAACTCCCTATATGTTAAAGAAAATGGAATGCTCATAATGTTAACTCTGTGTGACAGGAGAATAGCCCTTAGATTGAAGTTAGACAGCTAGAAAGAAACAAACTGTTAGACAAATCGGCATTAAGGGCATGTAGTTTTCTAACTGTCAAGTTTGTTATCTACATAGGTACGTAAATGTGGTGAATGAGATAACATACAGAAACCTTAAGTAATGAAACCTATCCTCAAGCAGAACACCATAAGTTTGCATTTTTCCCCCTTGTTTTGCATGTACAGTATTATCAACTTTTTTGTGTGAACTGGGTGCTTGGAATTTCACCAAAATCTTTAAATTGAAAACACTTTGAAAACACTTTGTACTGTGGAGTTTTTTGTATCGTCATACTAATGTTGGAATGCCTGTCTGGTAGCTTAATTTGAACTATCTGGAGTCCCTCGACGAACGCAGCTATACTGACAATGAGAAAGTTTGGATTTGGGCTCAAAAACTGAATGGCTGTACTGACCCTGGTCCTGAAATCTACATACAATTTAAAGGGAACAGCTTCACATGTGCATGTATGTAGATATTTTATCTATATCTGTCTGCCAAAAATCTCAAAATATAAAAATAAAAACTTCTGCCCTTATGAGGCAGTCTTGTAAGAATGAAAAGGAAACTAGAAATAATTATTTTATCACAGATTCTTCAAACTATTTTTTAAGGTGACAATACATTTCCTGCTCACTTGCCTGCTCACAGTCTCCATTGGTGTTAAGACAACATCCACTGTGTGGCTCGTAATAACAGACAGATGCACTTTCAAATCATATGATTATTTGCTTACATTTTGTCCATTACTCTCTGCGTTGGTATTGTACATATTCTATAAATTAAGATCAAACTGAATGACCACATAGTGAAAATAGCACATAAGAATTTAATTGTACTTTTGTACTGTTAACAAGCTGCAGTGAACTAGATATTTTATGGAAGCTCTTTAAATAAAAAAACACTGTGATGACTGTAATGTAAGAAAATTAAAAATAAGGAAAATTCACAACTTGGCAGTCAGAGCCACACTGAGGCATTGTGCGGACATGTTGCTGTTGGTATAAAGGAGCCCCATTAGTGTTTCTTGACACACTTCTGCTGAATAATTTGTTGGCTTAAAGTCCTCAGTGTTAGTGTGTCAGAGAGAGGATGTACAGCATGTTCATAATGGCCTCCATTTTCTTTTAATTCCCTCCTTTGTTACTGCTTCCAGGGGTTTGTCCTATAACTGAGTTTGCCCTTTTAATTAGCTTGTTGATTCGGTGGGCCTCTCTTGAAGTGATGATACCAGCTCAGAACACCACAGTGTTGAAAATCACATTAGCCATCACAAAGTTGTAGAGGATGCTAAGGATGTCACTTCTCATGTCAATAGCATGCAGTCTCCTAAGGAAAAGCACCTGCTCTGCCCTTCCTTATACAGGTATAGTTCCTTTGTGTTATGAGACCAGTCCAACCTGTCATTAATATGGACCCAAAGTACCTATAGGAGTGGACCACTGGAGAAATCAAAACACATAATCCTCACAGTGCTGCCAGCTTTGTCCAGGTGAGAAAAATTCTTGTGGAGCTGATAGATAATAGCATCCTTCACTCCAATCTTTGTCTGATAAGCAAACTACCACAAGAGGACTCCTATAGTCCAGGACCATAACACTGCATTGTATCTATTTACTGTATAATCAAACACTAAGATCTGTGTGCCTAGTCCCTCCGAGCAATCTGATTGGTCAGTTTGGCTTTAGTGACAGTGTACGTGGAGAGATTCGCCTTCAAAGACAAAAAGTATAAAACCGGACAGGAGGCAACAAAGACATCTCAAAAATAGTAACCATGTCTGAGAAGTAGGCTTTACAAGAACACGATCAAGAAAGGGAGTGCCGAAGAGACTGAATACAGGAATGGAGAAATACAGAGGAAAGGTGCTAAAAGAACATGCAGGGCAAGAGAGAGCAAATATTTTTTAATTATTCTATTATCTGTCTTCGACAGGTACTGTGGGTAGTTTTTAATAAAAGCCTTGAATTTTTGAAAGAGTCAAGCCATTTGCACATCTCAATTTCCGTGGTGTATTTAGCACATACACACAAAAAAAAAATACTCAGAAAATGAAAAAGGCAAACTGAAGCACCACAAAGCAATTAACAACTTTTTTAATGCACTATGAGTCACTTTTGCTGAGTACAACTGCTTTTGAGTGAGTAAACTCACTGACACTCACTCATACTGATCAATCCATGGCAGGAGGTATGTGCAGACACAACACTCGTGAGAGCACTTCAGATGCATCTCCTAGCTGCTAGAGTCCATCGGTCCTGATGCATAGCCTGGCAGTGAGGCGCTATGGGAAAGAGTGGCACACAGATTACCTCTGACCCCACGTAAGCAGAGTGAGGCAACGGCAGTCAAGCTGCATGAACTGAGGATGAAGCTGCAGGGAGTGTGTGTTGCCGCCGAACATCTGCGTGGCATGATGGAAAAGGCCACTGAAGAAACCAGAAAGTCCTTTTTAGGGCCACCATACCAGCAGTTGGTATAAAGTGGTTAATTGCATTCCTCCATCTGTCACATCACCCGAATAAATTACAATATTCTCTCTCACTGAAGCACACACATGCATTATCTCTCCAGTTGCAGCAGGGAATATCGTTGCGAGGCAAATCCATGGCAGAGTACAGTGTACAATTGGTCCCCTTTTAAAATAGCTGAATGTCAGAACAATGTTTTACTTTGTGCTTTTTTTCCTTCTTAAAACAACATGGATACTTTGTTTTACAATATACATGTAAGCCATTTTCGCCTTTTGGCTTTTGTTAATAATGTGACTCTGGTACCCTTCACCTCCATTACAAAAGGCAAAAGCAAGCTAGTTATTATCTTGTAAATTAAAAAAATATGCTTAACTTTAGAATGCAATTTCATGCACCGAATTTAATGTGTACCATAATTGTGAAGAAATAACATTGAATTGAAAAATACCCTTTTTATCTTGTTAAGATGTTGAATGATGAGCTCAACAGTTTATGTAATTATCATCATTTTCACTGTTCATAATCTGTTAAAGTAACAAACCAGGAGTAGAAAGTTCCACCTTCCTATTTAGTTTAACAAGAAGAGTAATTCCACCAAAGAAGAAGTGGGAGTACACAGACAGCAGAGAACAGTAGTGGAACAACTCTGAGCTTTGGGTAAAATTACGGTAAAATATAGCTTTTAAAATTCCTTATTACAACAAAATATTTAACAAGAAGAAGAAAAGAAGATTAATCACAAAGTTCTTATTTATTTATTATTCTTTAGATCTTACCTTTCTTGCACAAGCTACACCAGTGTATCCTTTTCTGCAGGCACAAACGTTAGGCCTTATGCACCTGCTTCCATACAAACACTTTTGCTGACATGTAGCTAAGGAAAGGTTTGAAAAGAAAATGTATCATTCGTTCTTTCAGTAGCTGTGCAGTACTGGTTGATACAGGTCATAAGGCTGCATAAATCATAACGCAAAAAGCTGATTTTATACTAGAGTGTTGTAATAGTTATAATAAAAAATAAATATACAGGATAGTATGTGTTTCATCTAACAAGCAGCAAATTAAATAATTAATGAAGAATGTTTTCAAAAGTGCATGAACTTAGAAAAGATAAAAGAGAATCTTGTTTTTCATTGTTGTTCCTTAATCCCATGTTACATACACAATTACAATTTAAATGCTCCTGTTTATTCTATAAATAATTTAAAGTGCACTTGCATATAGTACATTGAATTGAATAACCTGAGAACTCTTCTAAACAACAAAGAATGTCATTATTTCTTTGTTTGGCTAATTTGTTTATTACATTTTAGGTTTACAAACACATCAGATGGGTTAGTGAGCTTCTCGTGTGTTTTCTCTAAAATAAGGCAGTACACACTATATGCTTTTTCTTACTTGCTTTAAAAAAATACAGCATCCACCAAATGATCCTATTGCCCTATAAATTAAATAGTATATTTCACTGTGTAAAAATATAATGCAAGTAATTTTTACCATTTTTATTTTCAACTCATTTTAATCTAATTATTACTTGGTACTGATTATGGAAAAAAACAATTAAGGGTTATAATTTAAAAAAACAAGTCAATTGTAACAAAGGCAAAAAGAATATTCCATAAGTGGCAGTGATTACTTATTATTAAAGAACATGGCTAGAATGAAAACCTGCAGCCACTGCAGGCCTCCAAAGTAAATAGATAGTTAGTTCGATAGACGGAGCTTTATTTGTTCCTTTACAGGAGCTTAGTTAATAAATGAATAAATAAATAAATACATGCACACCAGAAAGACTAAGAAGAAACAAATCTAATAAGAAAATAGTTCTGACTTGGCTATCACAGTCCCAATGAGGCATTATGCAGATGTATGCTATAAAGGAGCCCCAGTTACGTTTCTTGACACACTTCTGCTTAATAATTTCGTTGGCTGAAAGTCCTCAGTGTTATTGTGTCAGAGACCGTAGCATTGTTTATAATTGCACTGGGGTATAATGGCACTGGATGAGTACCTGAAAAACCCAAATTTGAAAATGGTACGGTACCAGAATTTTTGGGACATCAGCTTTCTTCTCAATTCCACACTAGCCACCCTCCCCTCAGCACACGCTATTGCAGTTGTGGAAAAACTTCTATATTGTAAACCTGACAAAATGAAACTATGCACTTCGATGTGATCAGAACTTCATAGGGGATCCACCTCCTACTGCTTCAATGCAGTCGGGACTTCACTGGGGACCCAACCTCCTTAATACTTTGATGCGATTGAGACTTCACGGCTCTCGGGAAGTGGTGCATAATGTGGCGCAATGCAGTGGTGCACCAGGGAGGCAAACAACTATATGGGGGATTTTTGAGTGCCAGTACTGAGATCTAAAAGCAGGTATTAATACCAACATCAAAATTTTAATTCCAATCCAACACTAAATGTCATTGTTTTGTTTTCATACTCTTTTTCTTACTACCTCCAAAGGGTCTATTGTTTGTCTCCTGTGAATTTATGCTTCGGTTAATCCATATTTTTAGTAAATTGCAAGCTTTTTCATGTTAATCCATCCACATGCTATCACTTATTTATTTATTTATTTTAACATCTCCATGATAGTTCACAGTAGGACCGCTGGTTTACTATATCTTCTTGCATTAAAATATCATAGAAGATTAAAAACTATGAAGGTGAAAACAAAGTCTCTGTTGAAAGAGTATTAAAAATGCCAATTCCAATATACAACAAACCATATGATTTTAGACAAAAAAAATTACTTGGAAATCATCGTTGTTGTTCTGCAAAATTTAAAATGTTTTAGAAACTGTTTGAAGATCAGTGAATTCTAATTTCTGGTAGCAGTACCTTCCTCCTATCTTCTGGAGAAGACATTGGAATATAAGACGAATGTTTCTCAAGTTCTTTTAGTATTTTTTGCAATGTCAGATGGAGGCTGTTATAATCAGATCATTATACTAGTGAAATGTAACTATCCCTTCACAATCATTTGTTTCTTTGTTTGACTTTTAACTATTAGAATTTCATATATAAATAATTCTAGATTATAAAAAAAAAACAGTAACGGCGCACTACACGTTATACTTGACTTGAGCATTCCTAGTTTTCATCCTCTTTTTCTGTACGTTTAGGATTTGTTTGCTCAGAGATTGATGCACTTGCTGTTTCCTGAGCAGCTCTTCTTTTCTCCACCCTAGCGGCCCGCTTCTTCTCTTCATTCATCTGTATCTTTTTGCGTTAAAACTGATGAAGTCAGTGTTTGTGTTGTAATTACTTAGTACGTTTACTTTACTTTTCACTTAAGTTGGCACTTAAGTCTTCAATCTGCCTCAAGAATGATTTAAAATATGAAAAGTTAGGGGAAGTGATGGCGAAGGTGGTAGGTAATGAGAACGGCGCTCGTATGCATGCGCTGCACAGCCGCCCTGCTGGCCACTGCTGAAAGTTGATTCTACAATAAAATAAAAATAAAAAGAGGAATAACCTTGAAGGTCAATCGTCAACCCGAAAGTGAATAGTAAACGTCACGTAGTGTGTGTGTATCAAATTTTAGGTCAATAGTTCAAACGGTTTGCGAGCGACAGGTGATTTTAAAATAGGCAGACAAACGAACAGCCACGGTAGAGTATTATGTATAAAGATAGTTCTTTCTAAATCTGGTACTGTTTTAAATTTTACATCTCTGGTATAAGAATATTGGCAGTTAGTGGGCATTTGCCCATATACCTGTAACCCCAGTTCTGGAAATGAAAAGGAGCACAGTATTACACTTACTACGGTTTGGATGCTCCTAAATCTGTCCCTTGAATGTAATATATAATTTATATTTTCGCTTCATTTCAACCATCATGTATTATCTTTATATTAAATAGTAATGTGTTTATGTTATATAGTATTTGTAAATGTTACAACACTGCGATGCAGTGATTAGTGCTCAGAAGACAAGTTTTGAATCCCAGCCCAGTTACTCTCTTCATAAACTTCCTAATTTATATAACTGTTAGTTTGACCAAAGTCCCAAGTTAGTCTGACATGATTAGGTGTGGGCACACTCATGCTTGTACCCACAGGGCCAGTTTCTGAGGTGCTAGTTAAGGCAAACATCTTTTGGATGTGATAGGAAAACCAGAGTACCTGAAGAAAACCCAGAGCAGATATGGAGATGACACACAAACTCCACAGACAGTCACTGAGTTGAGATTTGAACTAAGGAACTCATGTCACCTTTTGTTTACCATTCAATGTCGCTTGGTTCCAACATTGTGTTTGTGTTGCAAACTAAGCCATCTTAACCTTTAAATTTTATTCAAAACTTGTACAATCACATTACATGTATTATGAAACTTGGAAATAATTTTGATCCACTGTTTAATTGATGCGGCACGGTGGCGCAGTGGGTAGCGCTGCTGCCTCGCAGTTGGGAGATCTGGGGACCCGGATTCACTTCCCGGGTCCTCCCTGCGTGGAGTTTGCATGTTCTCCCCGTGTCTGCGTGGGTTTCCTCCGGGCGCTCCGGTTTCCTCCCACAGTCCAAAGACATGCAGGTTAGGTGGATTGGCGATTCTAAATTGGCCCTAGTGTGTGCTTGGTGTGTGGGTGTGTTTGTGTGTGTCCTGCGGTGGGTTGGCACCCTGCCCGGGATTGGTTCCCTGCCTTGTGCCCTGTGTTGGCTGGGATTGGCTCCAGCAGACCCCCGTGACCCTGTGTTCGGATTCAGCGGGTTGGAAAATGGATGGATGGATGTTTAATTGATTGACATGTCAAGTAGGTAATTTTCAAAAATGTGACAATATTTTATTTCATAATAAACAGATGCCTAGATAGATAGATTTTCTATATGCCCATAGAAGACTAAGCATGATGTGTTGGAAACAGAATTTTGTTCAGCTATGTGAATGTACACAGACACCAAATTCTGGATTTAGTGGAATTACTAATTTTGACATTTTTTGAAAATGGTTACTACAGTTTGAGGAGCTCCTTCTGATATGTCCGTCATCATCAGAATGATTATTTATAATCCACATTCCAAGCTAGCAGCGTAGGTAACATGTGCTCAAACTTCCCAATTCTGTGCATTTTAGCTAATAAAACCTATCATGAAAAATTTAAAAACCCTTAAAATCTCACATTTGTAAGGTATACTATCCTTCTTTTTATTTTTTAAATGGTTGTAAAGTTATACTTGTAATAAAGAAGAAAAAATGAAGTGTAACAAAATCAATATGTATCCACCCAATGAAAAAAAAATCAAACAAATAAAAACAGAGAAGATAGGTGTCCAACACTTACTGCTTATATCAGAGCCAGAGAAAAGAGGCTACTTAAAATAAAAGCTTTTTAATGTGTTTTCCTAAATGCAAAGCTGTTGAGGAATGTCAAGTGCGGAACTGCTCTGAGAATATGCAGAGTACAGCTCCCTTCAGCTTTTAAATAATTAATCATATTAACTCAACTACTCCCCTCAGAACTCGGCTGATCCCCAACTAAATGATTATACAGCCAAACCCCAAATGAAAGGTACTTGTTTTCAGCATTTTTTTTTGATGACCGTGGATAACTCAGCTTGCATTAACGATTCTCTACTTTATGGCAGCATAAGGCGCTGCGATGAATGTCCATATATATCATTCACACTAGAATATAAAATATACTTCTGCATTTTTCAATTAATTATTTTACAAATCATTTGTTCTATGTCTTCTAATATTTTATTTCAGATTAGTTTTTTTATTATTTATTTTTTTAATATGTACAAACTTTAAGTTTAAAATTAGTGAGAATGTAGAAGGGAAAAGAAACATGTCAGCCCTTATTCTACCTTCTATTAGACAGTAATGCAAGCTGCACTGAAGCCAGAGAAAGACACATTAGTATAACTTACCATTCTGGCATAATATCCCTTCCCAGCCTGGGGAGCAATGGCAGGTATTGGGACCTATACATTCTCCTCCATTTAAGCATTTCTGGAAACAAATAGCTGGACAAATGTAAAATGATATAAAAACAATTATTATAACCTTTTCTTAGATTTGTTTGTGGATCAGATTGCTTCAAATCATTTCTTTGAAAAGGAAGCCGATTACAAGTTTTCATACCTGAACGGAATTTTCATTTGCATTTGCTCTCTCAAAAATAAATCATGCAAAAGACAATACTTTAAATTAAAATTAATGTAGGACCGTGAAAATTTATACATACGTTTATTGCAGCGTTTTCCTTTCCAACCAGAAGGGCAGTCACAAATATCAGGGCCAACACACTTCCCACCATTCATGCATATTGGCTCACAAATACCTATTGAATACAAAAGTTTCATATTTTATTAAATTGTTTCCTTTACTTCTTTCTCATTTTAACATGTTTAATATTTTAATAAAGCAAATTAATTTTGATTAGATGATTTGTAAGGAAGTTAACCCTCTGCAAACCTCAGCGCACAAAAAAGTCAACTTTCTGTTGTGTAAACTTTTCAGCATCTTTTAAAAATGTAATATTGCTTTTTGAATTTTGCAACACATTACAAACTGTTATTTAATGTGGTAATTCATTAATGAAACTTGTAACTTTCTAAGGTTTTTTAAATCTGTCTGTCTGTCTATCTATCTATCTATCTATCTATTGTCACATACATACGAGTAAGAGGGAGCTGTATGGACCAAGTGAAGGTAATTCCACGCCAGGCTAGGGGGTGGTGGGGTGTGCTAAACCTTCTAAACCTATCTGATTTGACCTTGAAGACGTCATTTCCGGTTACAGCACCCAAAAGCACATCACTTCTGGTCTTGGTATTTAAAGACACCATATTTTCAGTCTTTCAGCAGTTCAGTTACGGACACCAACCGATGCACATCAGTGCTATTTCCAAAACCCATTTGCAGCAAGGGAAATTATACAAGTGGTTGCCCCAAACCTTTTTGAGTGTGTTGAGTCTCTATCTATCTATCTATCTATCTATCTATCTATCTATCTATCTATCTATCTATCTATCTATCTATCTATCTATCTATCTATCTATCTATCTATCTATCTATCTATCTATCTATCTATCTATCTATCTATCTATCTATCGTCACATGATAAAAAATTATTCACTGCCTGTATAAGAGCTGAAACATAATTCAGACACCAACAGAGGGCACCCCATTATGAATACTGTCCTACAAATAGCGTAGCATGTGTCTTACAAGGAGCTGTGACAGCAGACAATCCCTACAGGTATCCCAGCTTTTGTTGTTCACTTACAAAAAAATTATTTTATTATTTTTAACATGTATAAAGTCATCTCTTATTGTTATTGTCCTTTTATATTCTTAAAGGCAGAGTCATTATAATTGATCATCTAAGCATTTCACTACACATTCTCCTGTATGTATAATTTGTATGTGAAAAATAATAGTTTTTTTTTTTTCATTTTTTCAGTATTAATGACACACACAGTACTGATGCACTATTTAATTCTTTTCACAAACATTTGCCAGAAATGTTATTCTTTCACTCCATAACAAATAAAAATGAACAATAAAAAAAAATCCACATCTTACTTTTTTGACATCGAATGCCTGAATAGCCCTCTGGACAAGAGCACATATTATTCCTCATGCAGTGACCCCCATTTTTACAAGGTGGATTACATATGGCTGCATTTGAAACACAGAAAAAGAAAAACATGAATGTTCATATCACTTTTTAATCATTTCCTAGTGGCACAGTGACTGACAGCTTCAAATTATTAAACATTTCTTTATGGCAGAAGAAGGCCAAAGGGAGTCTATAAACAGCCAGTATGAGCACTACACACAGCATACTTTATCTTCTAAAGTTCAGCCACTATTGTGCTGATCATGCCAGCTAATTATATCATATTTAAATATGCCCTTTGAAAGACATACATTTTAAAAAGATGGATTAACACTCAGTCAAAAGTTCTGCTTCAAAAACATTTATAAAAAAATTGCACACTCTTGTCATATAATATCTAAGCCTCTTTCCCCAGCTATGGGAAATAAATAAAACAGTGTGAAATGCACTTTAGCCCTGTTTTATTTCTTCTCATTTAAATCTGACCCATAAACAGTGTCATTTGTTGGCAAAGCTGTATAGGTATACTCTTCTTAATGTCCAAATCATCATATCTAAATCCACATATGATAAATAACAACATTGTTTTCTATAAAAAGCTATGAATTGAATACATTTTTGCCACCTTTTATTTAAGTGCATTTTAAGTCCATGTTAACTTCCTTCATTTTTATATAATAGCTGGGAACATAGAAAGGCGGCTTTCTGGGTAAATACTTAGGAAGAAAGCTGCCGCAGCACAGTGGTTAGCATTGTTGCCTCACAACTCCAGCAGACTGAGTTATAAATCCCAGCCTGCTCACTGTCTTTGTGAGGTTTCCTTGTTCACTCCATTTCTGCACACATTCTTTTCTGGCTTTTGGCCCAACCTAAATGTGCACGTTATGTTCATTGGCAACTCAAATGTTTCTTGATATAATATGAGGTTTAATAATGAAAAGGATTCATAAGTTAGCCAGCAGGGAGAGCTTTTGAAAAGAGTTTATAAATTTAAATATCTAGGATTAGTGGTAGCCCAAGATGGAAATTTAGATGCAGAGATAACCCATAGAGTGCAGTGTGGATGGAACAATTTGAAGAAAGTATCAGGAGTATTGTATGATCGAAGAATTAAGATGAAGGTTAAAAGTAAGGTTTTTAAGACCGTGGTAAGACCAACAATGCTGTATGGAGCTGAGGCATGGCCAGTAAAGGGGAGTGCAGGAGAAGAAGTTAGATGTGGCAGAAATGAGAATGTTGAGATGGATGTGTGGAGTTACAAAAAAGGACAGAATAAGAAATGAGACAATCAGAGACACAACACAAATGACAGAGATATCTAAGAAAGTACAAGAAAGTAGGTTGAAGTGGTATAGGCACGTGATGAGGAGAGACAATGAATATGAAAAGAACCACAGCAACATTTACTGGCAGTGAAGCACACTGCACAGGCTGACTGGTCGTGTTCATCACTAACACAAGTGAAACACTGAGTGCAAGAGAAAGTCATACACGACCAAAGAATTGGAGGTGTGGGCTACTTTGGCCACATAATTGGGTTTTGGGTTCTTCTAATGGCCAGTTGCACCATGGCCATACAACATAGCTAACAGGAAAAGAACAGCGGTACGGGCATGTAGCAAGGGTGACAGGAAAAGAATATGGTGACATCTACTGACAGTGAAGCACTACTCACTTTCATCGCAAACACAAGTCATACACTCCAAGTGTCAAAAGCAGTAATACACACAATTAGGGCATCAAAAAGGTAGTGGAACCCTTGACAGAGTAACTGGGGATGCTGTGTTTTATAAGAAGTGCATTAACACCTTTCTTCAAGGACCGGAGGTTCCAGTGTTTCCTAGTATATAAATAAAGTAGATGCTTATTAAAGATGAGGTTTACGATTTTTAACCTATAGGCTCATGCATCAAATCAAATCTATGTAAATGTTTACATCAGTGTATTTAAATTATGTATTACTTAATATTTGTATTTTTGCTGATATTGCAATAAAGCATGATTGACTGTTCATCCTTAAAGGTGTTTTGAATGTGAGCATTACTACTATGTTGGGCCCTTGAGCAAGACCTTTAAGCTTATAATTGCTCCGGGGTGCTGTACAATGGCTGACCCTCACTCTGACCTCCAAAGGTCACGTGAAAAGACTATTTCCCCTCGGGAATTAATTGTACCAAATACCAAAAAAAATATACATTTCTAAAACAAATATTTTTAATTTGTCAAAAAATGAGGTGGGCAAAGGAGTATCTTTTATTTCTGGTCATCCAGAAATGCAATAAGAATCATATTTCAAGAGTACAGCCTGAAAGATTTGCTAATTTTAGATAACATGCTTAAACTGGATAGTCATGCAATATTATCTCATTGCTTCCTATATTTTAATGATTTAGTTTCAAACTGCTATAATTAAATAATTTTTGAGAAGTACCGTTGCTCAGTTTAGATGAATTATCACAGCTAAGAGAAGGAGTACAGTGTGCTATATGGTATGTAGAGTGGGTTTCTGTGGAAGGTACAGTACAGTGTAACCAGAACATATTGTAGCACTGGCACAGAGTTCCAGAAGGGATTCTCTGCTCTTCACACAGTTCTTTTAGGTGTTTCGCTATCCTTAAAAGGACTGAGCAACATTGTAGGCTTGTCATCTTTATTGGCTGCCCTTGCCAATGATTTGAATTTTGAATTTCTGTATTAATTGTGTTTTGCTAAATGTGTTAGTATTCTATAAAGGAAAACAAAAAACAAAGGTGCTTAAAACTACCTGCCTGTTAAACTAGGACATCCTGACTTCCTTTGTGTCAGCAATTTTATATTAGGAAATGAGTTCATATATAACATTTAACAGTTTACATATAATAAATCTTATTCTGTAAACCAAATGTTTAGACAAGACTTTAATGATGAACTATTCTGGGACCTTTGGATGCTATTTAATGGTAGACTATTGCTAGAATGTACCTTTTATCTAAGTGCTCATTGGTTGGATTGAAATATTAACAAGTTACTTTAAGGAAATGAACCTAAGTGATAACAGGAGCTGTTCTCTAAGCAGACTTGCTATGGAGAGCTTTGCTGCTCATGTAGTGAGCCTCCACCAGTTGGTAGTATAGTACAGTAAAGTGTAAGTTGTCATGGTAGATTGTTCATTAGGTGGTGATATGCCAATGGGACTTTATACCAAAGCTCTTAGAGGATTAAGGAATATTGTGAACCACAGACTTTACAAAAAATAAGCAACGATTTTATGTTGTTAAGGTTTAAGAAGGTGACATTTCCAAAACCTGAGACCCCCCAAAAGCTTCAAGACATCTCTCAAGTAGGGTCTTGACCTAGATACACTTTGAATATTCTAATAGAGAGAAATATTTGCAGATAAATATTTACTTGCAGGTCTAAGTATAGTTATACCATATTTTTTTGCACATATTGAGGGAGAATGATTTTGGTTCAGTAGGGCGGCACGGTGGCGCAGTGGTAGCGCTGCTGCCTCGCAGTAAGGAGACCCAGGTTTGCTTCCCAGGTCCTCCCTGTGGGGAGTTTGCATGTTCTCCCCGTGTCTGTGTGGGTTTCCTTCAGGTGCTCCGGTTTCCTCCCACAGTCCAAAGACATACAGGTTAGGTACATTGGCAATCCTAAATTGTCCCTAGTGTGTGCTTGGTGTGTGTGCCCTGCGGTGGGCTGGCGCCCTGCCTGGGGAATTTGTTCCTGCCTTGCGCCCTGTGTTGGCTGGGATTAGCACCAGCAGACCCCCGTGACCCTGTGTTAGGATATAGTGGGTTGGATAATGACTGACTGACTGATTTTGGTTCATTATCTTAAAATCATATCCAATAGCTCCATTGCCAGAGCTGTCTGCATTCTTTTGGAAACACTGGTAGAGCTTTGCTATAATACCCACCATATATCCTTATCACAACTAGAATCTATAATTTCTATTTTAATAAGGAAACTCAGGAAGTTGAACCAAGTTTCTTTTGATAAATGCACTTGCTTGGAAGGAAGAGAAGAAAAGCTTTGATGAAAGGTTATTTTGAAGCAAAATTGTTCAGAGAGAATTATTTATTACCATTTTGACACTGTGAGCCATAGAAGCCATGAGGACAGGAACACGTATTGGGCCGTAGACAGGTGCCTCCATTCAGACAGACAGGTGTACAAACAGCTACAGAAAACACAGGCCACAAAATAATGTTAGAAAATATACTTCAGGCTTGACTGAAAATAGATTTCATGCCAATAGGAGTATGAAATATAAAACAGGTCATTATGCTAGAGGATTTCGTGTTTGCAGACTACACCACATATTTCAAGGACAAAAAGAGATTAACAACTGTGTGATTATAATAAAGGCACAGAAGAATGTGTTAGAGGAGTGTTTTTAGTGGTGGTCCGTATTCCAAAAGAGCATTAAAATGTTTAATTTTACAGAGAAAGCATGGCTACATTTCTTTGACAGTAATTTAACAAACGTCTGCTTTAAAATAAGGATTTGCACAAAGTGCTAAAGTTATTAGACGTTTCATAACAATTTACTGAGCATATTTACTTCAATGTTTTAGGTTATAGGAGTCACAGCCTATCCTGATTAATGTGTAAACATGCAGGGTCCAATTATGGATGGAACTAAAATTGACTCCGCAAACTCACTCGCACCAGACAAATTTACAGTCTCCAGTTCAAAATAATCGAAATGCCTTTGGTGTACTTGGGCAGTAAGCCACACAAAGATGGGGAGAATATAAAAACTCCACACCAACAGCATTCAAACTTTGCTGGAGCTGTGAGGCAGTAGCACTAACCATTGTGCCACCATACAGCCCAGTGATCATTTAAAAACTTTTGGCAACCTTAGCAAAAATTTCCAATTTGGATTTTTTTAGAACAGTATTTAAAAACCATAATGGTCTTATCGGGAAAGGCATCTGGCCATACAAATCATGCTGAAACCTCTATTGGAGAAGTCTAGTCAAAAAAAAATAGTGACCCCCATATAAAAATGGGAATAGCTACAGAAGAAGAATGGCCTCCCAGTAGTACAGATGTGTAATAGCTCTCAAATTAGCACCAGTCAACCAAGTCCTTCATAGTTTGTGAGTTTGCTTTCATGTCAATGCTCAAGGCATATTCAGCTTAGGCACTAGAAAGTCCTTCTGCAAGAAGCTTGATAGAGGAAGCATAAATAAAATATTTTGATATGTTTCAATTATATTTTCTGTTATGTCAACCTTAATGAAAGCAAGGTCACCCAAACCCAGGTGCAATCAGCTTTTGGCTATTGAAATCAAAAGTCCTAAATATGGAGAGATGGAACGCCATCAAAAACCATTAATTAATACTCCATATATACGCTATATAAATAGGTCACTCACAGGAACTGGCTCCTCATTTTGAGACCAAAGACCGAGACTGCGCTCTCATGCATTAGCTAAGGAAGGCAGCTTTGAATGCTGGCAATTTGTTTGTTTTGATCAATTAGTTTCTTTTCATTTCAGAATTAGACTGTACCTGGATCCTCTTGAACCCTTATCGAAGCAGTTGCTCACAATAAATATACTTAACCTGTTTCACAAGAAGCTCCTGTCCAACCTTCCTTACACTGACACTTGTCAGGTGAGACACAGTTTCCTCCATTGTGGCAGTGCTGGTTACATACCACTAAAAAACAAAGATCTTAAGGATTAATGATTATGGAAATACACTTTCAAAATACGTATTATTTTAATTTAACACATATATAATTTGCTACAAAAGTACAGCAATAAATGATCTTTACTGACATGAATACAGTCATATTAGGATAACTGAAAATGAAATGCTGTAATAATAACAAAATGTATCATCAACTTACTAGATGAATGTGGGTGGCATGGGAGCATAGTGGTTCTCACTGCCTCCTCATAGTTATTTGGACTGCGGCGTGATTCCTGGTTTGTTAAATACAGTATGTATGTGGAATTTGCACTTTTTCCCTACATTCACATAGATTTCCATTTTCAGGCTACATGCCAAAGATTTACAGGACAGGTTAAATAAGGTAGAAGGTGGCAATGGGTGAGAATGTGTCCTGCTTTGAAATCTTGAGTTCATTGTTGAATAAATGGATATACAAGATCTGCGGTGGGTTGGCACCCTGCCCAGGATTGGTTCCCTGCCTTGTGCCCTGTGTTGGCTGGGATTGGCTCCAGCAGACCCCCGTGACCCTGTGTTCGGATTCAGCGGGTTGGATAATGGATGGATGGTTGGATATACAAGATAAGATATTTTTTGATTCCACCCAAGTAACATGACCAAAATATTTAACTCTCTCAAGACAGGTATCAACAAGAGTTAACATAAAGGATGGAAGGCCAAGCATCCACTAGATGTTAGCAAAGGAATTTATTTTTCTTATAGGAAGGCAACATATTGACAGAGCTAGATGTAGAGGACAGGAAAATATGGAACAAGATGATCCGCTGTGGCAACCTGCACACAATGGCAACGGGAGCAGCCGAAAGAAGAAGATAGGATGACATCATATACTGTCTGCCTCTCTCATCAAAAGAAATTCTCTCCAGAAAAGGTTTTGCATATTGCTGATGACTCAGATTCTTCACAGTCAGAAGAAAGGATGATTGAGAGTTCTGCTAAAATATCCCAAAGTGTGAGTGACAGCAATATCACCATACAAGTTCTTTGACTGTCATATTGATAGACTATCCAAAGATTGATTACTGGGAGCTGTCTTTCAAAATGTGGAGTTCTGATAGACACTACAAACTATGAGCCTGTTGATTTTTTTCAAAAATATTTTTTCCAGAGACTTCTTTTGAATTGGTAAGTATGGTGACAAACTAATATGTACTGATGTAGCCAACATTCTCTTATCCTCTCTTTGAGTTTTCAGTGCATTCCTGTTTCTTAATCTTTCCCGTGACCTATGAGCACAAGAAGCAGGACCCAGATTGTGTAGTCTGTAGGAACAAGTGTATTGATCCAAGAGGTTCCAAATCCAAATGGAACTTTTGATACGGACTGAGATATTTGGAATGATGTGCCATATTTTGTGTTTATATGTATGTTTTAAGTTAAACATTTTCTGAATGGGCATCATGGTGGAGCAGTGGTAGCACTATTGCCTTGCAGTAAGGTGACTAGGGTTTGTGTCCCAGGTCCTCTCTGCATAGAGTTTGGATGTTCTCCCTGTGCACCTGTTGGTATCCTCTGGGAGCTCCGGTTTCCTCTCGCAGTCCAATGATGTGGATTGGTGGTACTAAAGTTCCCCTAGTGTGTGTGTGTGTTAACCCTGCAATGGACTGGCACCTTGTCCAGGGTTTCTTCAAGTTTTTTCAAAGAAGTATTGGGCGTACTAATTGATAGTATTCTTGACATAGTAAACTCATCATGAGATACGGGGGTCTTCCCAGACTGTCTTAAGAATGCTGTAGTTAAACCCCTGCTCAAGGGAAATAATCTTGACTCCTCTGCTTTGAAAATTTTAGACCTATTTCTAACCTGCCTTTCTTAAGTAAAATTCTAGAGAAGGCAGTCATTATGCACTGTGGGGGCACATCCCACAGTTTGAGAACCACTGGCTTACTAGTTGGTGATATGTTCCTTTTGCATTGCTGACCAAGTGAGTTTATACCTATATCTAACCTGCCTTTCTTTAGTAAAATCCTAGAGAAGGCAGTCGTTATGAAGCTAAATGACCACCTCAATAAACATGCTATTCTTGAAAAGTTTCAGTCGGGTTTCAGAACAAATCACAGTACAGAAACTGCACTCATTAAAGTACTAAATGACTTGTGGGTAAATGCAGACAGAGGCCATTTATCTGTTCTCATCCTCTTAGATCTGAGTGCTGTATTCAATACCATTGATCACAATATTCTTAGAAATCACCTCAGTCAATGGGTGGGTCTCTCTGGCAGTGTCTTAAATTGGTTTGAGTCCTATCTGGCAGGTAGAAAATTCTTTGTAAGTTGTGGTAATTATACTTCAAAGACCCATGATATTCTATATGGTGTTCCACAAGGCTCTATCCTGGGTCTGCAACTCTTTTCGATTTACATGCTTCCGTTAGGTCAGATTATCTCGGGGCATAACGTGAGCTACCACAGCTATGCTGATGACACACAACTGTATTTATCAATAGCGCCTGACAACCCCGACTCTCTTGATTCACTGACACAATGTCTTACTTGTGTTTCTGAATGGATGAGTAGTAATTTTCTCAAACTAAATAAAGAAAAAAACTAATTTTAGTGATTGGCAATATTGGATATAATGAGGTTATTAGAAATAAACTAGATGCCTTAGGATTAAAAGTCAAGATGGAGGTAAAGAATTTAGGGGTAATTATTGACTCTGACCTGAATTTTAAATCACATATTAATCAGATTACTAGGACAGCATTTTTCCACTTAAGAAATATAGCAAAAGTTAGACCTCTTAAATCATTGCAAGAAGCTGAGAAATTAATCCACGCTTTTGTTTTCAGTCGATTAGACTACTGTAATGCTGTCCTCTCAGGACTACCCAAAAAAGACATAAATCGATTGCAACTAGTGCAGAATGCAGCTGCTAGAATCATAACTAGGAAAAGAAAATCCGAGCACATCTCTCCAGTTTTGATGTCACTACACTGGTTACCTGTGTCATTTAGAATTGACTTTAAAATCCTGCATATAGTTTACAAAGCCTTAAATAATCTCGCTCCTTCTTATATTTTGGAATGTCTTACACTTTACACTCCAAATCGTAACCTTAGATCTTCAAATTAATGTGTGCTTAGAATTCCAAGAGCTAAACTTAAAAGAAGTGGTGAGACAGCCTTCTGCTGTTATGCACCTAAAATCTGGACTAGCTTGCCAATAGGAATTCGCCAGGCTAATACAGTGGAGCACTTAAAAAAAAATGCTGAAAACACATTACTTTAACATGACTTTCTCATAGCTTCATCTTAGTTTAATCCTGATGCTCTGTATATTCAATTAATTATCATTATTCATGGTATTTGTATTCAAAATCCATACTAACCCCTACTTTCTCTTCTGTTCTTTTTCTGGGGTGGCGACCAGCGCCACCACCACCTGATCAAAGCACTGTGATGTCTCTACACTGATGGATTACAAGGCCAGAAGTCCACATGACCGTCATCATCAAGTTGAATACAATGAGGACAATTTATGTTAGGTAGAATGCCTAGAGGGGTCTGGGCGATCTCGTGGCCTGGAACCCCTAGAGATTTTAATTTTTTTTTCTCCAGCTGTCTGGAGTTTTTTTGTTTTTTCTGTCCTCCCTGGCCATTGGACCTTGCTTTTATTCTATTTTAATTAGTGTTCCCTTATTTAAATTCTTATTTATTTTGTTTTTTTTTCTCTTTCTTCATCATGTAAAGCACTTTGAGCTGCATTATTTGTATAAAAATGTGCTATATAAATAAATGCTGTTGTTGTTGTTGTTCCTGCCTTGCACTTTAAGCACGCTAAGATGTGCTCCAGTACCCCCAAGACCCTGTTCAGGGCTAAGCGGGTTAGAAAGTGAATTTTTGTCTATTTTACACACTGGATGTTTTATTTTTCACTAATGTTTAACTGCTTGGGTCAATACACTTGTTTACACTTAGAAGCTCAATTGACTCCATGCAATTAATCTGTAGGAACATGCAGAAAAACCAGTGTCTCTACTAGTGTAACATGCACTGCAAACAGTGTGAATTACTGATGCATGAAATTAATTGCTTGGAGTGGTATATAAGCTTCAAAATTATAATGAATAGAGTGTTTATACATTTGTAGTTTGTATGTTTTCAACAATTTGAGTAATAAAAAAAAGAATTTTGACATCTTTCACACACAGTTAATTTTCAGAAAAAAAAAGTTCAGCGTGGCCATGATGGACACAAAATCAGCCTCTGAAGAGTTAGCAAAGGTTTTCTGCATATGTATACAAATAAACTGTTTTTAGTTTTGAAAAAAAAAAAGTAAATTTTAATTATCAAGCAAACTTGCCTGTGTGCCTCAAATGCCTATGCTCCAAGTATAGAAACAAAAGAAATGTAACCAATCGTATCTCAAATGTTGTAAAGTAACCTTGGATAACAATGTCAGCTAAATAATATGTAAATCATTGGAACAGATGAGACAAGTAAAAAAACGGCACTGCTGATCTAGACTGCTTCACTCCTTTTACAAATACCAGTGTGCCACTCTGCTTTTACTTTAATGGTGACTTTATTAATTTTTGATCACCTACTGGTTTCGCAGGTTCGTCCAAGGAATCCATAAGGACAGGAGCATGTATTCCGGGCCACACAGGTGCCTCTGTTTTTACAGGCTGGATCACACAGAGCTACAGTTGAACATAAAAACAATACATTTTGAAACAAATTCAGTGACAATATCTTACTTTTCTTTGCTGAAGTGATTAATAAGTATTTTGAGTTATAATGCATTTATTTAATGTAATAACAAAACACATTCCAATAAAAAATCACAACTACAACAGTATGTTATCAATACAATCCATGAAGCTCAGACTCAGAGAGCTACTTGGCAAATGAGCCCCTGATCTAAACTGGCTTTTAACATAAAATGAAGTAGTGGCCCTGTGGCTAAGGATCTGCACTGGTATCTAGAGCGTTGCCAGTTCAAATCCTGTTACTGCCAGAAGAGATCCTGTTATTTTAGGCTTTGAGTAAGTCCCTTAACCTGAAAATTGCTCCAGGGTTGCTGTACGATGGCTGACCCTGATCTCTGACCCTCAAAAGTCATGCAAAAAGACAATTTCTCATCTGGGATTAACAAATTATATCAAATAAAAAAAAATATATAAGCAAAACGGAACAGAATATAAAATAAAATGGTTCAGGACATGCCTTACCTTAGAAATACATTAGTGAATTCTTGGCAGATTGTGACAAAACTCAGAACAGATCTCAAAAAGCAAATTGATTTTTTGCCATTTTGAGATAATAAAAATCATTGTTTTTCATAGCTTCATTTTCTGAACCTGTTTTATTCCATGTGGTCAGAGTGGGCCAAAATTATTCTCAGAAGCACTGGACACAAAGCTACAAACAGCCTTCAAGGGGATCCCAGTTAAATGCAGGGCACACTTACACATGGTAAATATAGACTTTCCTATTAACCTAACCTGTTTGTTTTAGAGTTGAAGAACAGAATCTGAAAAGGAGGAGAAACCCCAAAGGGATTTGGAAAAAAAAAAAACTGTCCCAATCTGCTTTTCCATATACATCAGTTTTTTATAGTTGTTGACTTCAACACATACTAATGATATATTGGAGAATTCCCAGTTAGGAGAAGGTGGCAGTTTAATGCATGTTATCATAAATGAAACTTAGTTATAACTAACTGTGAAACGCTCAGTGGTTTATTTCCTCTGGGAATGCCTTTCTGTGGAGATTTAGTTTCCTCTCCTTTGTCTTCAGCTGACCATGATCTTGTTTTTATTAATCATTAAATATTTAGCATTTTGTGTTTAGCTTAAATTGTGTTTATTCAAATAAATTGTACACTACTTAACCTTCTAGGTGTTAATCCTAAGCATGACTGGCCCACAGAGTTCTATATAAATACGGGTAAGCCCAAGTCAAACTCGGGGTGACGCGTAATGATCCACTTTACTTTTCTTGAGACAGTATTTTTCTGCCATCCTGCAAATAAAATAACATTATGCTGCAAAAAAACCCCCGAATATTTCTATGAGTTTTGCCACTCTAAGGTACCTCTTCAGTTTTTATGAATGGGGCGGAGCCCTCAACAAAAACACAATGGTGTTTAAACAAAAAATTGTAAAGTCAGTTTTAGAGCAAACTGAAACTGGGCAATTAATCGAATTAAGCATTATTGATAACAATGTGAAATAGTCGTCAGATTTTGACATGGATAGTGAAACTGATGCATGTGACACTGTATGACAGGACCACTGAGATATGTCTGGTGAATCTGGTTGCCTTAAGGTTCACCACAGTGCAAGCGGGTGTGTCGTAACAAGACAGAATTATTGTGATTAAGTAGAAGGACAAGAAAGACATTAGCCCCCTAAGCAGTGTTCACTGTAGCAACTGTCAATGTTTGTGTCAGAGGAAATGTGGAAGTCACTAAGTCAATGTGGTAGCCTAAAATAACACATGGGGCATAATGATTGTGTGGATCAGGCACTGACATTCTATCCTCTCATGGACAAGCAACAGAAATAATATTATAAGAAAAGTATGCACAGGAACGCACTCTCACTGTCCTAACTGCAACATCAGGCAATGCATTGGGGACTGCTTCAAAACATGTCACACAAAGCACGCCCACGAAATCTGCATCAGTACAGCAGTGGACACTAGACATACCTGTTGACGTTTTGATATTTAAATATTTCTGTTACACTTACAGGGATTTTTGACTTGGTTTTTTGGGGGGTAAAGATAATGCTGAGGAGGTTAGAAACTTGCTGTTATCATATTATAGTTAGAAAAGGGTAAAAAGTTTGTCCCTTTAGTAAGTGAAGTGTACTATGCAACACTGGAAAGAGCTGAATGTTCAGAATGCAGACAGGCATTCTGGTCTAGAATTTGAATTCAGCTCCAAGGACTTGTAAGGCTGCAGCATAACCATTGTATCACCCCTGTAAACTATACAAATTTTAATTAACATCTTAAATATATTTTAACGAGGAGAGAAAATTAAATATGCTCTAGATCTGTACAACTGAAATATTTCCCATCCTTAAGTATATTCTGTTCATTTTCATTACCTTAGTTGATTAATGGTAGCAAAGATGATTGCACTAAACCTTTTGTTTATTTTTATCAGTTTGTTTAGTTTGGTTGGCATAATATTATTTTTTTTCTGGATGATCATATTACCTATTTAAATTGCATGTTTATTTATATTTACATGCATCACAGACTAATATGTCGTTCCTCTTGTAAAGCTGACAGTATTGTGTTTTTACATTTTTGTCATTATTTTATTTGGTTCCTTGTAGAGCTATTGCTAGACAAAGTACGATTTAATTCTGGGAAGTTGGTAGTTTGTATTTTGAAAAATTTCCTAAGATGTAGAAAAAAAGTTGAAATCTTCAATGTATGGTAGGCTGCCTAGCAGGGCTCTAACAGATTAAGAAAATCTGGATTTAGTGTTCAGGGGCAACTGGGTGACAGACAACTCAGCGAGAAAGACAAAATTCTCATTCTCTTCTTATATATAAATGTCTACACATGGAAGTGTGTGTGTTTGTCCAGCCCAGAAGTGTGAGGTGGAACTCCACCTCCGAGGAAACAGAAAACTCGCTTAGCCGCTAATAACACAAGCAGGGCCAGCACGTCAGCAAAGCGAAACCTCAGAAGAGAAACAAAGTCGCTTAGCTGGTAAATACACAAGCAAGGTGAGCACGTCGGCAAAATTGAACCTCCTAGGAGAGAGATGCCCAGAGTAGTTCCTTTCAATTACCTGACAGCTCTACATTTCAGTTTTTTTTCTGATGATTTCAATAGTTTCTAGGCCCCCAGGCTTATTACAGCACAGGCTTGCACAGACAGCATTTTAATAAAAAACGATCATACATATGCCCTAATTGGCTTTCTCCATGTTCTGTGCTCTGGCTTGCTCCCATGTTCCAGAAATGGTTGCTCTACATTAGCTTTATGGGAGATAGTGTTGGTGAGTACATAAGTGTGCTCTGGAATTGACTGGAATCCCAACTAGAGCTGGTTCTTGCCTTAAAACCCAATTTTGTATGGAGAGGGTCTAGGTTTTTGGTACATTTTAATAGAAAAATGAATTTAGAAAACCGAAAAAAGCTGTTTGAGTGTTTCAAAAGTCTTACTCCAAGTGACTTACTATCCATTATCTTTGTCTCTGGTAAGAATGTTTACAATTCATTTCTTTCACAATATATTTGCCAGCCTCAGGCTTTATTGTCATCTACATCACTCTCTGGCTTTGCTTGGACAAAAAAAGACCAAATACAAGTGTACACCTCATTACTACCTAAGCACAAAACCAGTGTAACGAAGAATCCAAACACACTTAGAAAAATGATGCAGTACTTACCGTCCTCACATCTTATTCCATGGTATCCTTGCATGCATTCACATACATCTGGAGCAATACACTTCCCTCCGTTTATACAGTCCGGTTTACAAATAGCTAAAATTAAAATTACAAATGTACAGTGAATGCATATAAAACTAGACAACATGAACTGAATAGGAGTTTGATCATACCTACATTTTTAGGGTTGCTACCTAGAAATACAATATTTATTGTAGTTTTTGCATAGATTCTTCAAATGTTTCAATGTAAAGGATTCACCAGAACCTGATTGGGGATTGAACAAAAGCTAAGGAATGACAGACTGAGTCAGGGGCAAGAAGGTTTACCTGCACCCTTGAAAGCTGATAAGACATTTACAGTAGTAAATAAGATGTTACATGATGCTTTGATGCACTAATATATTTGTAATAAGCAACAGAATCTTATGCCTATAAAATAAATGTTTCATAGGCATGGATGTGTTTGGTAAGGAAATGAGCAATACTAAAAGAAAAAGCTTTTAAGAAAGCATGAATTCAAATGACTAGTTTCCTATCTGAACATACATGCACCTTCTTTGTACCTTATCTTTTGAATCAAGTGAAAAACTTTGTATAGATGTGTATCTACTATATGTGTGTGTGTGTGTACATATGTGTATATATGTCGGTGGGGGACAGACCCAGCCAGGACGCCTGGAAGGACCGGGATGTGGCGTATATGTCCCCCTGGCCACGAGGGGGCAACTGCCCTGGATCTTGAGGGAACCATGGGAAAGGAGCAAGGAGGCTCAAGCCTATTGGGGCCTGTGGCCACCGCCAGGGGGTGCCCCAAACCTCAGAGAGCCCAGGAAACATTCACTTCCGCCACACCTGGGAAGATGGAGGAAGATCCTTTCCAGGGATGCCCGGAGTGCTTCCGGGTGCAAGAGCAGCACTTCCGCCACTCGGATTTGCTTGCGCGTTGAGCCGCTGCAGCGCCGGAGGCCTGTGGTAGCTCCGACAATTGGTAAGCTGTGTTTCACAGACACAGCGATCGTGCTTTGGGACACTCTTCGGCATGTTGTCTCGTTGGGGGGAGTCCCAAAAAGTTCACAAACCTTACTATATATATATATATATATATATATATATATATATATATATATATATATATATATATATTGTAATGAGGACAGGCCATTTGGCCCAACAAAGTCCTCCATCCTATTCACATAGTTTTTGTGAAATAATATCAAGTCAAGATTTAAAGGTTCGTAAAGTCGTACTCTTCACCACACCATTTACTCAGTTATTCCATGTGCTTCTTTGCGAGAAGAAAAACTTTCTAACATTTATAAACTGGTTTCAGAAAGTATTACACCCCTTCATTTTCTGCACACTTCATTATGTTGTAGATGTAATTTTAAATGGATAAGCTTTCATTTTTGCCCATCAATCTACACTCAGTAACCCATACTAACTAAGTGAAGACATGTTTTCAGAAAGGTTTGCAAATTTATGAAAAATCAAAAACTGAAATCTCTCATGTATACATGTATTTAGACATTTAATTCAGAGCTGTAATTGCTGAAAAAAAGGGGCTTCTACAAAGTGCTAAGTCTTCTTGAGTAAGTCTCAACAAGCTTTGAATGTGTGGACTTGGGCAGTTTATCACATTCTACCTGGCAGGTCCTCTCAAGCTCCATTAGATTGGATTGGAAGCTCCTGTAAATTTCCATCTTCAGGTCTCTGCACAGATGTTCTATGGGGTTTAAATCCTGGTTTTGGCTGGGCCACTCAAGTACAGTCAGATACTTGTCCCAAAGGCACTCCAGTGTTGTCTTAGCTATATGCCTCAGGTCATTGTCATTCTGAAAGGTTACTTGTTGCCCTAGTCTGAGGTTATGTGCACACCGTAGCAGGATTTCTTGATGCACCTCTCTGTATTTGGCTGCATTTATGTTTCCTTCAATTCTGACCCTGTCTTCCTGTTCCTTCTGCTGAGCAGCTCCTCCATAGTTTGCTGCTGGTGTCACCACCACGATTCATTATAGGGATGGTATTATGCAGATTATGAGCAGTGACTGGACTGTGTCAGACATAGTGCTTGGAGTTCTGCTCATAGAGTTTAATGTTTATCTCATGAGACCAGAGACTTTTAAATGCCATTTGGCATACTCCAAGCAGGCTGCCATATACCTTTTACTCAAGGCTGACTTTCTTCAATCTAGCCCTTTTATCATAAACACCTGATTGATGGAGTGCTGCTGAGATGGTAGATTCTCCTATCAAATCAAAGTACTTCTGAAGCTCTGTAATAGCGACTATTTAATTCTTGGTCACCTCTTGCTTGGTCACCTGCTTGCCTTGTTACTCTGTTTGGTCAGATGGCCAAAACTAAGAAGCATCCTGGTGGTTCCAAACTTCTTGCTTTTCACAATTATTGAAGCCACTGTGCTCTGGAGAACACTCAAAGCTTTAGAAATTATTTTAATTCCTTAGCCTGATCTGTACCTCACCACAATCTGATCATGGAGGTCTACAGAGAGTTCCTTGGACTCCATGGCTTGGTTTTTGTCCTGACATGCTGTATGAATTGTGGGACCTCCTATACATGCGTGTGTGCCTTTCTAAACTAAGTCCAGCCAATTCAGTTTGACACCGGTGAACTCTAATCAAATTCTAGACACATCTCATAGATAATTAAATCAAACTCGATACACTTGACCACAGTTTGGAGTGCTTCAGCAAAGGGTCTGAATACTTAAAATTATTAATTTGCAAAACTTTTTGAAAACAGGTTATGGTCAAAAATGGCAAATTTATCCATTTAAAATTAAATATTGAACACAATAAAGTGGGGCGGCACAGTGGCGCAGTGGGTAGCGCTGCTGCCTCGCAGTTGGGAGACCTGGGGACCTGGGTTCGCTTCCCGGGTCCTCCCTGCATGGAGTTTGCATGTTCTCCCCGTGTCTGCGTGAGTTTCCTCCGGGCGCTCCGGTTTCCTCCCACAGTCCAAAGACATGCAGGTTAGGTGGATTGGCGATTCTAAATTGGCCCTAGTGTGTGCTTGGTGTGTTTGTGTGTGTCCTGCGGTGGGTTGGCACCCTGCCCGGGATTGCTTCCTGCCTTGTGCCCTGTGTTGGCTGGGATTGGCTCCAGCAGACCCCCGTGACCCTGTGTTCGGATTCAGCAGGTTGGATAATGGATGGATGGACACAATAAAGTGTGCAGAAAGTTAGTGGTGTCTGAATAATTTCTAAACCACCTGAATATAAACTAATTTTTTAGATCAGCACACGTGATTGATTGAATAATATATATTTTGGAGTGATATCTACATTGAGAATCAAGAATTATATTTAAGTGTTACATATCTGCATAATATTAGTCCATCTAACCAGTAAATAAAAAGCTTAACCAATAATCCACTGACATTATTATAAACACTTTCATTGGTCCCAAAATATTTTCTTCTTGAAACAGGCATTTGATAGCCTATTTTTTGCATTGTAAGGTGTCTTGTGATGCTGTTGACCATAAATGCAACAACATAAAGTAAATTGATGGATACATTGTTCATATTTACAACTGTGATGTGCTAAAGTAAATAAAGACATTTTGCAACACAGTATATTTAAGAGTAAACAAATCTTCCTACCAATATGACAGTTGTGACCAGTGTATCCTGTCTTGCAACGGCATGTATTAGGTGCAGCACATTCCATATTCTTCCCACAAGGGTAACGGCAGATAGCTTGTAAAACAAACATCAAAAAACATTAAAAATCACTTACATTTTTTAGGGAGCCTCTGTTCTCTATAAAAATGACTAATACCTTTTTTCTTTCAAAAATCACTAGACATAATCTCACTTTTGTAGATCTATTGCACTGTATAAATATAAAGCAAATGTCTGAAGAAAACAGCAGTTATACTGTATATCAGATTGCCAGATGTATAAAATAATTTATCAAACGACAGGAATTTACAAATATTTGAGTCACTTTTACAGTGTAGCGATGAATGAGATACTAAGTTTTAAAGAATAAATTAACCCACAATTTTGTGATTTTGCTAATAGCCTCAGTCAAACATTAAATAAAGGTATCTTAAGGTCAAAGTTTCAAGCTTTTTTAACATTGCAGGTGATAATGATATTAGTTACTAAGCAGTAGGCTTAACAAACATGCAGTCAATAACTCCTGTGAGATACAGAAGAGTAATGGTAGAGATAAAAGGTTTGCGTTTTGTAAGGGAAAAGAAAAAAGGTGCTTGAAACTGCCTGCCTATTATGCTAAGGTATTCTGTAAATCAAAAGTTTAGACTGGACTTTTAATGATTAACTACTTTGGAACCTTTGGATGTTATTTAATGGCAAAGGGGTATTGCTATAATGTACCTCTTATCTGAGTGCTCATTGGTGGGACTGAAATGTATACATACTGTATATGATGAGCCTAAATGATAACAGGAGCTGATCAGACTAGCTATGGAGAGCCTTGCTGCTCCCACAGTGAGCCTCTTTGAGTTGGAGTTAAAAAGGACAACTTACTGTATATAACCATGACTCCATGCTTTTATATTTACTGAGTATTTTCTGCAACACTTTTACTTCATTCTGAAGTCAAACTATGATATTGTTTTGTAAGACAGTATGGAAGAAATTCTGAAATGTACTTCAGAGTTACAAATTCACAATTATCATTTTTATCTACAGTTAATTTAGAAGGGTAAATAAAATAAGTCTACCTTTGCATGTGATTCCATTTCCAGTGTATCCGGCAGGGCATGCACCGCACTTAAAGTCTCCCTCAATAGTGGGCTCACAGTGAACCCCACTGAAGCATGGCAAGTCAGCACAGCCACCTTTCCTGGATGTAACTATGAAATGTTTTGATGGTGATGCTAATGATATCTGCTGGGAAGACACAACATTAAATGTTGAAGTATATGCCTTTCTAGCTGTAGTGAGCTGAGGTGGAACCACAGGTTGCTCAGTAATTTTCAGCAGACTTGCCAACAGACTAGGATCAGAAAGATCGGATAAAGTGTATGGTGATGACTGAAAAGCCATCGTCAAGGCTGATGTCTGTGGACTTCTAGTTTTAGAAGGTAATTGAGGCATAGGTCTTGTAGTCATCATAGTTATGGTCTTTTTCTCTATTCCAGAAGATGAGGTCTGGATAGGGTGTTTTGAGAGGAAAACTGCAAAACCTTGACTTTGATCTGACATTTGTGTTTGTGATGGTCTTTTGGCTATAGTAATAAATTTGAAGCTTTCATTATGATTTGGTGAAAAGCCTCCTTTTTTAACATCTTCCAACAACTCACCACCCATGGTGTTTTTATTAACTGTTGTCATCTGAGGATGAAAAGAATCATTGACCAATTTACTGTTTTGAATTCCTGAGGCTGGATTATTAATGTTATTAGGAAGCAGTGTCATTTGTTGAGCATTCTGAAGCTCACTATTGATAGTCTGAAAATGTCTCTGAGGAGCTGGGGTTGTAGCTTCTGCTTCTTGATCCATTGAAGGTACTGTAGATAAATGGAGCTGAGCAACATCTTCTGTACCATTAGCTCTAAATTTGTTAACTTCTGGAATCAGTGAAACACGTTTTGGTGGTGCTGCAAGAAAGAACAAACAAAACTGGAATAACAGATTGCAAAAAGAACATAAACCATTTCTTCTGCACTTTATTTCAATAAAACACCTGAACAAATTAAACATTCATGTGAAGCAAAGTTTCAATTGTACAATTCAATGTCTCAGCTATCTTAAGGATAGGGCAGGCTCATAACATAAATATAACTCTTTAACAACAGTTCTTCAATGTTGGAACCAAGCACTTTAGCCTCTGGTATTCTTTTGGTGCTTGGCACACGTAACTTCCACCTTTTGTACTGAAGCCAGTAAAATATTATTCATATGGCAGCATCATATTTCTGCACTGCTTACTACAGCGTTTCTCAACCTTTAAGTATTTGCGACCCGAGTTTTCATAACAGTTTTAATTGCACCCCCCCTAACATTTTTTTGAAAGGATCCCACTAATACCAATTTGTTCTTTTTTAATTAATGATATATCATAGATGCATATTTTATTATACCTACTTAACTTTTATCAACATTTATCTAACTCTATATTTATTTTTCTACTATCAGAATGTAGTTTAAGTTAATTTGTTTTGGTTTCAATAGATGTATTTTTCATATTTTTGATTCTTGTTTTCTTTTTTTCACATCTTCGCGCCCCCCTTTTTGTTACTTCGCGCCCCCTTAGGGGGGCCCGCCCCACAGTTTGAGAACCACTGGCTTACTAGTTGGTGATATGTTCCTTTTGCATTGCTGACCCAGTGACTTTATACCTACTGTATATCTAAATAGCCTTTCTTAAGTAAAATCCTAGAGAAGGCAGTCATTATGAAGCTAAATGACCACCTCAATAAACATGCTATTCTTGATAAGTTTCAGTCGGGTTTCAGAACAAATCACAGTACAGAAACTGCACTCATTAAAGTACTAAATGACTTGCGGGTAAATGCAGACAGAGGCTGTTTATCTGTCCTCATCCTCTTAGATCTGAGTGCTGCATTTGATACCATCGATCATAATATTCTTAGAAATCGCCTTAGTCAATGGGTGGGCCTCTCTGGCAGTGTCTTAAATTGGTTTGAGTCCTACCTGGTAGGTAGAAAATTCTTTGTTAGCTGTGGTAATTATACTTCAAAGACACATGATATTCTATATGGTATTCCGCAAGGCTCTATCCTGGGTCCACTGCTCTTTTTGATTTACATGCTTCCGTTAGGTCAGATTATCTCAAGGCATAATGTGAGCTACCACAGCTATGCTGACGACACACAACTGTATTTATCAGTAGTGCCTGATAACCCCGACTCTCTTGGTTCACTGACATAATGTCTCAAACTAAATAAGGAGAAAACAGAAATTTTAGTGATTGGCAAAAATGGATATAATGAGGGTATTAGAAATAAACTTGATCCATTAGGATTAAAAGTCAAGACAGAGGTAAAGAATTTAGTGGTAATTATTGACTCTGACCTAAATTTTAAATCACATATTAATCAGATTACTAGGACAGCATTTTTTCACTTAGAAATATAGCAAAACGTTAGGCCTAAGACACTAAGAAATTAGTTCACACTTTTGTTTTTAGTTGACTATATTACTGTAACTCAGTCTTCTCAGGGCTCCTCAAAAAAGTCATCAATCATTTGCAACTAGTGCAGAATGCAGGTGCTAGAATCTTAACTAGGAAAAGGCACATTGGTTACCTGTGTCATTTAGAATTGACTTTAAAATACTGCTTATGGTTTACAAAGTCTTAAATAATCTCGCCCCATCCTATATTTCAGAATGTCTTTCACCTTACACTCCAAATCGTGACCTTAGATCTTCAAATGGGTGTCTGCATATAATTCCAAGAGCTAAACTTAAAAGAAGTGGTGAGGCAGCCTTCTGCTGTTATGGACCTAAAATCTGGAACAGCTTACCAATAGAAATTCGCCAGGCTAATACAGTGGAGCACTTTAAAAAAACTGCTAAAACCCCATTATTTTAACATGGCTTTCTCATAGCTTCATTTTAGTTTAACCCTGATATTCATGCATTTAATTATCATTATCATTCTTGGTGGCTCTGAAATCCGTATTAACCCCTACTTTCTCTGCTGTTCTTTTTCTGGTTTTCCGTGGTGGTGATCTGCGCCAGTAGATCAGTAGCAGAAGGTAACTGAAGCTTAATGATTAATTTGTACATTGAAATGAGCACAATGTCAGTAGAGACAGACAGACACACACACCTGTAGACCACTGCAGCTACCTGACTTCCCACCTTTAAAAATCTGTATCTGTCTGCTACAATGTCTTTCTGTCATTTTAACTACTGCATCATTGTATGACATAACAGCAAATAGAGTTTAGATAAGTATTGTGGTCTATTCATATACTGCATATTAAAACGCTACAGCTATATTTTGTCATGGTATGTTTGCATTTCCAGGTAGACAGTAATGTTAACTTCCTTTAGTTATTCATTTAGAATATGTGCAGATAGAAGGTGAATGCTATGCAACCTTGTCCATGCTTCTATACTGGTGCCACTAGGCACATTTAATGATTTGGGTGTTTTGAATGCTGAAATCTGCATCTTCTGTGGCTCTTTTCTTTTGACTCTCTTAACAACAGTCCTTTTCACCTCCTTTTGATGGGTGTAACACATTTCCTTTGAATGCATACAATTCATATTTTCGTACCAGTGATGGCACACTGCACGATAACGTGCAGTAAATACACTTGACTTGAACACTCATAGTTTTCGTACTCTTTCTCTGTATGTTTAGCATTTGTTTGCTCAGAGATTGATGTGCTTGCTGCTTCCTGAGCAGCTGTTCTTTTCTCCACCCTAGCGGCCCGCATCTTCTCTTCCTTCGTCGGCATCTTTTCAAGTTAAAACTGATTAAGTCAGTGGTTGTGCTGCAATTACTTAGTATGTTTTCCTTAATTTTATACTTAAGCTGGCACTTAAGTCTTCAACCTGCATCAAGAATGATTTAGGATATAAAGAAGTAGGGGAAGTGACGGCAAAGGTGGTAGGGATGAGAACAGCGCCCGTACGCATGTGCAGCATGGCCGCCCTTCTGGTCGCTGCCGAGAGTTGATTCTACAATAAAATAAAATAAAAATAAAAAAAGGAATAACCTTGGAGGTCAATCATCACCCCAAAACCAGATAGCAGATGTCGCGTAGTATATGTGTACCAAATTTCAGGTCAATAGGTCAAATGATTTGCGAGCTACAGGTGATTTAAAATCCTGGTCAGACAAATGGACAGCCACGGTAGCGTATTATAAAAGAAGATACGTAGCTGCCAATTCTTTCAAACTTTCACCGACTCCAACACTATCGTTGCAACTGAACAACATTGGTTTCAGTTTCGGATTTTGGAATTTCAGATTTGGAAACCTATATGATATGACAAAACTAGAATATAATGTGTGTTTCTGCAAGAGTTTTTATTTATCCCTGTTTTATGTACTGCTGCTCTTTTACTTGAGAGAACCTTGAAAAGCTAGATGCAACTAAGAATTGAGGTATCCCAGCAAGAAACTAAATAAGCCATTTCTTCAGACACATCTATCTATACCGGACATATCATTTACGTTACTAGCATACTGTAATTAGTACAGTACTTCTAATTGACACCTAACAAAGATTGATCAAAGAGAAGCAGAAATATTTTAGTTGAATTGGTTTCCTATTTTTTGAACATATTATAATTAAATTAAATCTAACAGCATTGACCCAGTTAACTGTCCTCTTTAAAACAGTTTGCAGTATGGAATATTACCGGACAATAGGGAGTTGTACATATTCTTTGAACAAATGATATAAACAGTCAATTATCATTCTACAAATATTTTTGATGATGTATTCTCTGTGCAATGAATTTCTGTAAAGTTTTAAACATATTTCATCGTAATGATCTTATTTAATTTATTTCTGCTTTGGACTGTCACTGCTCTTCCCAGGCACTGAATACAGCAGAGGTACATACCATCTACATGGGTTTAAAATAGTGTTAAACTTGTTGTATCAACCTTAAAATTACTTAGTTGTGCTAAGGGTTTCTTGGGTTTTCCATAAACTGCATTAATAATGGAGTTCCACAATAATAACTTAATATAATGATACTCAAGTATGTGCAATGCTAAACTACATCTAGTGTGTTATTGTTATTGATGAGCAGTTTAGTTTTATGTTTGCTTTTTCATTCTAAAATCAATAGTCACTTAATTATTCTTCCTTACTTTCAAGATAAATATATTTTATGTGCACTATCTGGTTACATCCTTTATATCCTCATCCTTGTCACTGACAAAGCAGAGATCCAACAACAGTGCACTATCAGCAAATTTGACGAGGGCACCATTTGTCTGTAATACTAGAGCACTGTCTGTGTGTGATGAGAATGTGGAAGATTCACAATCTGCCGTCTGTCTGAGTATTTCTTGTATATATTGTCTGATTATGCATTTAATATATGATGCTGCATTCACTGTGTTGATATTCATTAAATGCTGTTTGTATTATACCACTCTCACTAGTCCATTAGATAAATGCAAGAATGTGTTTGTGACAATGTACATGTGGAAATAGATATGAATATCTCTGCCTGCTTTACTTCTCCAGCTGTTAACTATGTATAATCAATTCAGGAGGATTATTGCTTCATCCTTGAATCAAACCTTTAACTGTATTGGCAAACTGATGAGGATCAAATTGATGTAACATATCTATTTATAAAGGATGAAGAAAAAAATACATTAAAACACATCACAACTACTGGGATCAGAATGGTTCTCTGGAAGTCTTTGCATTCAGTCAGCTTTCCTTTTCAGGTATTGGAATAAGTTTTTTTCAATATTTCCCAGTTTTTTAGATCTTAGACATTGTATTTGTAACCTGAGACAACATATCACGGAGTCAATGGAGGCTCTGATTGGGGTTCTTGAGAGCTTGAGCGAGGAGTCTGAGGGACAGTTACGGCACTACGACCATGTGAAGCGATTCCCTGAGGGTGATCCAGCTCGTAGGATCCTCATTGTTGGGGACCCGAGTGGCTGGACCGAGCCAAGGGGTTGCCCACGTAATACCTGGCTGCAGCAGATAGAGGATCATTTCCGGAGGGTGGGACTGTACCGTGTGTCTGCCTGGGGGGTTGCCAACTGGGATCCCGAGCCATTTTATTGTGTGGTGGGTGCAGCAATGCACTGTACCAGTGCATGCTCCCCAACTTGACTTGACTTGACTTGACAACATAACATATGTTATGCTATTCAACACTCCCTTCTGTAAGACCATGAATTGGATTAAGCTGTTTTGAGAACGGAATTGAATGAAAAAAAACAAAATATACAGTAAGTGAACTGATTCAATGAAGTCTATCCGTAAAGTAACACTGAACAGATTCTTCTAGTACAACATCTCGACATAGTGGCAGTAGGAGTGATGTACTTGTGCAAGTCTAGATACTGCTCTGAAGGAAGCACAATACAGAAAAAAAATCACAACCTTCATGACTCTTTCAGCTGTTACTTGAGTGCCAATATGTGACAAATTAAGTGAATTTAAGCACGTCACAAGTCTGGAACAGTCAAGCTTACTATTAAAAGTATTTGCCTATTTATGTGTTTCCCAAACTCGGTCCTCGTGAACCCCTGTGGCTGCAGGTTTTTGTTCCAACCAGCTTCTGTTTTTAGTTGAACTCCTGGGCTAATTAAGTGAACTGATATTTCCCAAGTTCTGTGTTTAGGGAACAATATAGAATTTAGAAAACTAAGTTTGCTAAAAAAAAAAAAAAAATTAAAATGTACCAAGCAGTTATATAGGAATAATGTTTTTTTTTTCTTTTTAACAGTATTTTCATTTTGATTTTCATTCTACTTTTCTAGGTCTTCTAATTGTTTAATTAACCCATTATTTACTCATTAGTGGGTCGGTTGCTAAAGTACTTGCAGGCTTTAATTATTTAGTGTTGTTTGCCTGCTTGTCTGCTCTGCTCATTTTAAATTGTCATTATTAAGATACAACAAAGGGGGGAAAACTGCACAGAGAAAGGGCAAAGTATAATGAAATCAACAAAAGAGAGTTAAGCATTTAAATCTAAAGCAAAAGCAGAAATATTTCTAAATGTCTTATAAATGTAAAAATCATGCTGCTATGCTTTTCTGAATGTCGAATAAAAGAAAAAAAAAAACCAGCTAATTAAATGAGATCAGTGCTATCAGGTGTTGCCACTGATTAGGAATCCGGTTGGATCAAAAACCTGCAGCCACAGGGGTTCACCAGGACCGAGTTTGGGAAACACTGGCATATAGTGAATGAGACAATATCTCGGCATACCTTGTGCATATTTCAGTGTATAATATATAAGACAAAATCTAAGCTTACAGTGCATGCATTTCAGTATGAAGGCCAAAAAACAATTCCAGTAGGCAGCAAGGTTGGAACTACAGTAACCCAGGGTAGAGCTCTATCCCATTGCAGGACACATTCATATACACATTCACACTCACTCTATGTTGGGCTAATTTAGTGTCACTGATTTAACCTATCGGGCACATCTTTGGGATATGGCAGAAAACTGGAATACTCAGAGAAAACCCCACACAGAAAGGAACAGAATATGCAATCTAGACCCAGACACAGCCTATGTAGCAAGTTGATAAAAAAAATAATGGAGCTGTGAAATAGTAAAGATAACCAGCTGTGCCAAACTTGTAACATTACACAATAAACAAAGCATCATTCATCACTCCATTGTCTAACCCTCTTATCTACTTGAGGATTCCCAAAAGACCGTGTCTAACCCTACAGTGGATGGAGCACTAGTCAGTCACAGGGCACACTCACCTATATGTCACCACTTATTTATTAATTTACTGTTCAAGTCTTATGATTTATACCCTTTGCCTTGTGTTGAAACAACAACCGTTGGCTCTCTGTGACACTAGAATAAAAAAAGTATTTAATATTTATAAAGGCAGAGTCACCAGAATAAAGCAACAGGATGGTAAAGAAAAATTATATTGTTTTGAAAAATTCATTTAATTTATTCTTTTTTATTATGGTTTCTAGAAATAGATGAAATGTTGCATGGTCAGACATACAACTAAGAATTTCACTGTACTCTATACATGTGACAGTTGTACTACTACTACTACTACTGCTCACCCGCACTGGGTCCATTCAAAGTCAGCAACCTGCATGTTTTAGAATGGGGAAGGAAAAACCATGCAGAATAAAGGAGCACATACAATCCCATACAGCTAAGAGAAATAGTGATAGCCAGCAGGAGAGGAAAAATTAAGATAAGCTGAATGTGGTGTACTCTTTGTAAAATACAGTTTTTTTTGGTATCTTGATAGAAGATCCTCTGTGATCGGATAATTGTACTCAATGGGAAAACTAAGCAGCTAACTTTGATCTCTCTGAATTAAGTCAATTGAAACCTTTTGACAAATACAATTTCAATAATAATAGGTTCATTTGCATACCATAATTGTTTTTAAAGTAAAGGTGAAAGACTCATTGCTGTTCGAAAATTCATTTTATAACCATGTTGATTTTTGACAGCAGGTAAAAAAAAGTAATGGATTTCATCTGATCCTCAAATTTACCATTTCACTAAAACATGAAAAATAACCATATACATATTACATAACAGGCAACTGTCATAAAGAATTACCACTAAAAACCTCTTCTGAAGTAAATCACATTCTTAGACAAAGCAGTTAAAACACAGGAAGAAATACAAATATTTCCAGATTTTGTGATAACTGCCGTGAACATAATAATAATTTATAATATAGGTTTACCACAACTTTATTTCGAAATTCCAGATCACTATTATTGGGAAATAGTAGTTATGCTTTTTTTTTTCTTGAAAGATGAAAAGAATACATGTTAGTTCCAAAAGGATAGCTGTACATAAGAGATACATGTTTTTTAAAGTTGCACCAACTTGCGACTATCATTTCAGTAAATGGAAAGTAAATATAGAATGCAGAACAATCTTGTTTTATTGCTGCATTTGAAGTCTCTCCCTTACCTGCAACTGGTATTTTTGTGCAGCTGCGTCCATTGCCAACAAATCCAGGAGGACAACGGCCACAAACATATCCAGTGTATGGAGGCCTCCGATTAATGCACAACACTCCTGGGAAACATGGCCTGCTAGCACATTGGGTAGTAAATTGTGCAGGTGGCTGAGCTGTTTGAAAAGAAAGGACCTTGAGTTAAAGGATCAATCAATCAAACTTTATTCTGTACTTGCTGTGCTACCCGTCTAAACTGAGTTGAAATCTAAGTATCCAATGCAGACCTCAGCATTAAAACGTGCAGTGCACCATTTATTGAAATATATTTTGTACTGCATGTAGTAATAAAAAGCATGTTATTTCAACAGATAGCACATCGCAAACATTTGTAGCAATAAAATACTACAAATATTTGTGATGTGCCATCTTTTAGAATGATAAATGTAATGAATATGCCTCTATTGTATGAGATTTGGTATGGGATTCGTAAAAGTAGTGTTAATGTTTGTAATGCACCTTCTATTGGAATGATAGATACAATGCATTTTATTATGACAAATGCTTATGATACGCCATGTTTTTAATGACAAAGACATAGCAATCAGATGGACACACAGACACTTATCCTTTACTTCAGGTGGATTACAACATTCATAAAAATCAATGATACATTTCTGGTATGATCAAAAAAATCAGAGGTTAAAATTACTATACAGCACTGTCCATGTGATTTCTATAGACACAACTATGAACAGCCGAAGGTTTGTATGGCAAGCACCACAAAAATGAAGCATATGGATGAAAGGAAAAGTAACATGAGATGACTTTTTATTGAGAATGTGTCCTTGAACACTGACACCCCGAGTACATATAACTAGGAAATTGCAAAGAATGTCAGTGGACCGCTGGCTTTTTTTCTTTAAATTGCATCATCAGAACTCAGCCAATATGTTTTCTTATCCATGTGATCCTTGCATGGCACTGATGTGTGAAAAGTGTAAAGCAGTCACACACACTCAATGACACCGGAGACAATTTACCACGCAAGTCAGCCTGAAACTGTACCTGTTGACTGTTGGGGAAAAAATGGGCCACAGCTGAAATAATCCACATAAACGTTCATTGTATTCTGAAGAAATCTAACGGTCACATGACATCTTTTGCTATAAATATTTTTATTTAATATTTCAATTTGGCAGCTGTTGATCTGGTATATACTGTGGCACACAAACAAAAATTACAGGCAACTTTTACAAATTAGTCAAAAGTGGTAAGTAACTTAAATCAAGTCCCCATGGGCTATGACATTTCAGTGCCCCATTTAGTAGAAAAACACAAAATTTGTTGAAAATTAATAATAAAATAAATAAATGGATGATATATATATAAATATAAATATATATATTTACTGTAAAACTATGCAACATTCCATGATGGCACCGTGGCGGATGTTTGCCGAATGGCAGACCAACCACAAGCGTTACCTGGTAGGTAACCACCCACACAATTGAGGTCATCGAGACTCAGACTACGAATGCAATGAATATATATATATATATATATATATATATATATATATATATATATATATATATATATATATATATATATATATATATATAGGGGGCAGCACGGTGGCGCAGTGGGTAGCGCTGCTGCCTCGCAGTTGGGAGATCTGGGGACCTGGGTTCGATTCCCGGGCCCTCCCTGCGTGGAGTTTGCATGTTCTCCCCGTGTCTGCGTGGGTTTCCTCCGGGCGCTCCGGTTTCCTCCCACATTCCAAAGACATGCAGGTTAGGTGAATTGGCGATTCTAAATTGGCCCTAGTGTGTGCTTGGTGTGTGAGTGTGTTTGTGTGTGTCCTGCGGTGGGTTGGCACCCTGCCCAGGATTGTTTCCTGCCTTGTGCCCTGTGTTGGCTGGGATTGGTTCCGGCAGACCCCCGTGACCCTGTGTTCGGATTCAGCGGGTTGGAAAATGGATGGATGGATATATATATAGGGTGAGTCAAAATTATGTTAACATTTGAATGGCAGAAACAATTTATTCACACAGACTCAGGGGATTATGTGATTTTAGTTCTGCTTGATTTAACAGCTGCTTTTGATACTATAGATCATAGTATTTTATTATCTTGTCTGGAGCACTGTGTGGGCATTCGTGGTACTGCCTTGGCATGGTTTAAATCATATTTGACTCAAAGAACTTTTTCAGTGAGGCTAGATGAATTTAGCTCCTCCTCTGCTTCACTATCTTGTGGGGTTCCGCAAGGCTCCATACTTGGTCCTCTGCTATTTTCTTTGTATCTCCTGCCTCTTGGCTCTATTCTTAGAAAGCATAATATTGCTTTCCATTGTTATGCAGACGATACTCAGGTTTATGTACCCCTCAAACGCAAGGATGCTTACTCCATACAAACGTTGGTTAGGTTCCTAGAAGAGGTGAGAGCTTGGATGGCAGTGAACTTCTTAAATTTTAATGAAAATAAAACAGAGGTTATAGTTTTTGGTCCTGGGGACACCAGTGGGTCTATTTCTACTTCTGCTCCTGTGGATTTGGGTCCCCTTGCACAATATGGTACGCTAGTTATTACAAATTTGGGTTTTAGGATAGATGAGGATTTTAGACTGGTTGGTCAGATCAGTGCGGTGGTGAAATCTGTTTTTTTTCAGTTAAGACGTTTGGCGAAGATAAAAAACATTCTTTCCAAAGATCAATTTACAACAGTAATCCACGCCTTCATTACAACCCGGTTGGACTATTGTAATTCGTTGTATGTTGGTGTTAGCCAGTCCACCCTGTCTCGGCTGCAGCTGGTGCAAAATGCTGCTGCACGCCTTTTAACTGGCACGCGAAAGAATGAGCACATTACACCTGTATTATCCTCACTGCACTGGCTGCCTGTTCAGCTTAGAGTTCATTTTAAGATTCTTTTATTTGTTTTTAAGTCCTTAAATGGGCTTGCTCTGCCCTACCTCGCTGAGCTGCTGCATATGCACTCTCCTTCCCGCTCACTCAGATCAGCTGGTCAGCTGCTTCTGGATGTGCCTAGGACTCAGCGAAAGCTTGGGGGGGATAGGGCTTTTTCCGTTGTGGCTCCAAGGCTCTGGAATTCACTGCCGATCCACATTAGACAGGCCTCCTCACTGCCCATTTTTAAGTCTGCTCTTAAGACTTACCTTTTTGGTTTGGCGTTTGATCCTGTGTGAGCAGTTGATTTTTCTCTGTTTTAACTCTGTTTAGTTGTTTTTACTATGTTTTAAATTAGTTTTATTTATTGTATTTTATTTACTTATTTATTATTTTGTTTTTGTTTAAAATTTATTTTAGCCTATGTTCAGCACTTTGGTCAGCGGCTGTTGTATGTAAAGTGCTTTATAAATAAAGTTGACTTGACTTGACTTGACACAAAACATACTTCATATGTGCAAGATGATTTACAGGAATGTCTCAACCTGTTCGCCATCATGTATATAAGTATATACATAGCAGTACCATTAGTGTTAACATAATTTTGACTCACCCTGTATATATAATTTGCCTTTCTTCAAGTTGATTCTGGAGGCTGTCTCCATATAATTTTAACACATCCCAACCTAATGTCCATAGTAGCCACCATTAAGTGTTAATTATCTCTATTTTGTATATATATATATATATATGTGGACACTCCCCAGCCCTTAAAAATTATAAGACAGACCAGAATGCACCTGTATTAATACAGCAAAGACACTTCAAATATTTTAATATGTAAATAATTTAAGATTCTAAAAATCTTTATTCATTAAATGTAATTAAATTTAATATTTAAGATGGCTGATGGATGCTTTTCAGCTCTGGATTACTCAGTGTTAATTATACTGTAGTTGGAAAGCTATGACTGAGAGGCTGTCTAACTCAGCTCTTACATGAGCAATGAATGTGAAGGACTCTCACTGTGGTCTGCTATTTCACCTCCAATACAGCCTTTGCAGCAAAAAACAAAAATGCAGCTTCAGCACCATGTCCCCTCTAAAAATCTACTTTTTCATTGTGCATATTGGGCGTGAGGCAAGGGAATTAAGTAAATTGCACCATTAGTCAAAACTCATCTACCACCCATTAGTGCCAAATGTGCTGATGGTTTTCTGATTTGGAGTCTATTCAAGAGAAATGGCCTGAGATTATGGCAATTCAGTTTACTGGCCCTGAAAATTCCATGCTCAGTCTGGATACATGCATCCGTTATAGACCCACAAACATTATTCATTTTTAATCTGATACACGGGGAAAGAAACATTATTTTCTACGTCTGAGAATGAGTAAAGGAGAAGAACCCTAACATTCTTCATGTCTATCTTTCACTGAATAAAGAGCATTTAATCATTAAACTTTGGCCATTAACAGCTTGAAATGAAATGCAGCCACTTTTATTGCTGCCAAAGAGTTTTCACATTACCCAGAGCAGAATGCATCACTAAAGCACAAAAGAGATTTATTGGTTTTACAATCAAGTATTTAAAATTTCATTGCCAACAGTTTTATCAGCAATTCAGTAAAACCATTCATACATATTTCTTACCAAAAATGATCCAACTAATAAAAAAGAAACATAGGTGTAGCCTTTCAGTTAGCAATCATTTCTAAGTACAGCATATATATATAGACACAGCATAAAGTATATGTTAATAGCGATATTGATATCAGTACTATAAAACATAAAATATATACTGTATAGTAGCCTAAAAAATAATGAAAACTCCATAATAAAATTATTTTTAATATTAGCACTTCTACAGATATATGTAGACATCAGTGTAATAAATGAATAAACATCCTATCATGCTGAATGTCACGTATGCTGATTAGCACGTGCAACTAAAAATGCCACTCTGTATATGACAATAATGACCCTGCAAAACTATTAAGGTGCTTGGCAGAACCTGTAGCTCATTAATTTAGGGACAACAGTATGAAGAACAGATCTCGGTAAATCTGATGGAGGGCTCACTGTTAAAGCACATTTGGCAGAAGATTTAGTCATGAAGATTTTTCAACATCCTAATGTTTCATGACGAACACAGGCTATTGTGTTGTTGGCAAGGAACTTGGAGAAAAATACGTCACTAGCTAGAGGTAGAGGTAGGTAAGGATGAAATTGTAAGGTGTTTGGTCATTATGATCATATGGACATTGATTTTAGAAACAAGGAAAAAAATGATAAAAACCTTGGGCTCATTTGAATACAAATATCAGTTTTAAGCCAGAAACAGAAGTTAATTATTTTTTTTAATCAATATTATTGTTGATATGCTGCATATAATTAAATTTAAGATGCACTTTTGTGGCTAAACTGACAAAAAACAACACTCCACTTATACTTATGATGGTGCTGGTATCAACATACTGAGCTGGACTGAACAGACCTCCCTACTCTCATTTTTTTTCAGCACATTCCCAGATGCTTCCAGGCTAGTTGAGATAGCTACATAATCCATCCAACATGTCCATTGTGTCTTCTCCCACATGATTTTGCCTCCATCCCTGGGAGATAGCTTAGGGCATCCTAACTAAATGCCCAAAGCAGTTCAATTGGATTCTTCATTCATTCAAAAAAAAATGTAGTTCTACTAACTCACCCTTTCACAAATATTCGTCTCATCAACCCTGTGCTGGAACCTCATTTTGGATGTGTGTGCATGCAAGTTATATCACTCGGGTTTATGATCATAGGTGAGGATGGGGAGGTAGACTCACTGGTATGTTGAAATCAAAATATTTATCGGAGGACTTAGCTCCCACCTCACCACAATGGTTGGGTGCAATGTCTGCAAAACTGTTACCACAATCTCCTCTTCTCTCACTTGTGAATGAGACCTGAACTTGCCCGTTACTTGAAGGGAACACGTAACTCTTTTCCATCAAAGGACCATGCCCTCATATTCAGAGGTGCTGATCCTCATTCCAGCTGCATCACTCTCAGTTGCACACCATTCCAGTGCATGCCAAAGATGTCATTCTATTGAGGCCGATATGACAACATAATCTGCAAATAGCAGAGAAGCAATTCTTAGGTCCCCAAACTGGATACTCGCCATTACTTGAGTGTACTTTGTATTTTATCCTTGAAAGACTTAAACAGGTGAGGAGAAAGGATGTATTCTTGCCAGACTCTAACACCAAAACCTTAAATACCAAGTATGCAAGACACAGCTCACATTTTGCAAATACATGGTTCAAACGGGTTCCAGCTTCAGCTCCAGAATCTCCATATATGTCAAGCATCCTCCACAAATACTACAGAGTGTACCATTTTCTAAATCCACAAGCCACACGTAGCCAGGATTGGCTAATTACCTTGACACTTCAGATAATTTATCAAGGGAAAAAGAGATCATCCACTTTTCCATAGCCAGGACAGAATCTGCATTCATGATAATTCTGATGTGGAACTATTAGACTGAATCTCCTTTACAATACGTCATCAAATGCTTTCCTAGAGAGGCTGAGGAAAGTGATCCCCCAGTAAGCCGAACATAAAAGAACAACAATTTCAGTCTGCCTTTCCCAATGCACTATCCCTTCCTTCTAGTGAAGAGGTATGTTAACTAAAACACCCACACGATATCCAGTGCTTTCTGTGTTTCCCCTCACATTTTGTCCAGCCACGTGGCCTTACCACTACAGAATTTTTTAATCACCATATTGCAATGGATTTCAGTCATTATGATTAACTTAATCCTAACCAGTGAGTTTGACACTGCCACCTCATTCATCTCTTGACACAATTTAATGTTTCCTCATCCCTTCCGAGATCAGTATGGATGACAACCTGCCTGTTCTTCCTAAGTCATCAGATGATTTGCCAGAACATCTTCAAACCAATGGAAAGTCGTTCCTTATGGCTTCCTCAGACTCCGACAACATATGTGCTTCAGCTTCAGTCACTTCTATAACTTCATCCTTTTTGTTGAACTGTTATCTCCCAGGAAAAAAGTTTTTCTAGTGTTGCTTGGAAGGCCTCTTTCTTCAATTTGACGGCTCCATTTAATGCCAGTGTTCACCACAGGGTCAAAGGGTTGCCATCATCACAGGCACCATCAACCTCAAGGCCATTGCTTCTTGTAGTTGCCTCCACTACTGAGAACTTGAACAGGGTCTATTCAAACTCTGAACATTCCTGAAAGGAGGGAGAATTTATTTTATGTTGTGAGTTGACCCCATTCACTAGCTGTTCCACTAACTCTCACTCCATTTCAGTTTTCTAGATCTTTCCAGCAGGTGCTCCATCCAGTTGAGCCAGTCCAAATTACTTTTCCACTGTGTCCATAATATATTGAAACAGATTAGATGATAAACTGTAATCAATCATTGGTCTTTCTTTGAACATACTTTGGTATATATTTGTACTCATATATGGTGATTATTATGTAAAATCCAGGACTAGCATGAAAATACAAAAATAATTCATCACTCTGATTAAGATCAAATTAGCTATTCCTTCCAGTCATGGGTCCCACTTAGCCCAGTTGGGCACATGATCAAAAAGCCATGTGATGCTACAATGTGGCTCATCACCCAAAGGGTGAAGGATAAGAGTCGCATACAATGCCAGCTGAATGACATGGTGAGAATGTGATGGATCAACAGAACAAGGCATAAAAGACCTTAGACACATTGCTTATAAATGCAGTACTATAGTGTAGTTGCTATAGTACTAAACTTTAAATTATAAGGTTGGTTCAATTCCTGCCTCAGACTCACAGTGTGAGCCTGAATGGATGACATAAGTGTAAAAACAGGATGTAAATAACTGTGCTCTATCCAGATCTTATAACTTTTGTTGGATGAAGATACCAGACAACTAATAATTTACAGTATATATCTAACGCTCCAAACCTTGATCATATCTAAACAAAGATACTGTTATATGCACTTCAGAATTTTCATTGCATCAATTTAAGTAATTTTTCTTACTAATGATTTTTGCGTAAGAGTATGTTAGTTCATCCACAATTACCAACAGTTTCAAATTGGTGATCATATTTTGTAGCGGTATGAATTTGTAATTCTGTCAATAGTTGTATCCCATATAAAAAGGCAGAAAATTGCAGACTTAAACTGCTCCAATATAAAATAATGGTTTTCCAATACAGGAACAGAAAACAGCGTGTGGTTACATTATCACAATGGCAAAGCACTTGCTGTTTATAATAAAATGTGTTACGTGATTGTTTATGTAAACATAAAAAGAAACTTTACAGTC